>NC_133338.1:13302600-13582600 GCF_030506205.2 Paramisgurnus dabryanus | reverse complement strand
AAGGTCATGCTTTTACAACAGATACTTCCTGATTCTTACAGTTGGCCTAGCTTTATCACCCCGCACATACACAAAATGTATGGATGCAGCACTGGCTCCATTAAGACTCCGGGGCAACCTGCATTTTAAAATTACATGGATGATTGGCTAATACTAGCAAAATCGCGAGACGTGGCGCTCCAACACAAAAACATTGTGTTAGCACATCTACTTTTTCTAGGGTTGAGACTCAACGCCAATGAAAGCGTTCTTTCTCATGCCCAGAGAATGACCTATTTAGGGATAGTCTGGGATTCGATTACAATGCAGGCACATCTGTCTCCCGCACGAATCGCGACCATTCAGCATACCCTGAGCAGAGTCAGGCTAGGCCAGGATCTCACGGTGAAACAATATCAGAGGATATTAGGGCTCATGGCATCAGCATCCACTGGGGCTGTTGCATATGAGGCCGTTTCAGTTGAGACTCAGAGCCAGAGGGTTTTCATCCAAGGGCCAACCCTCAAAGGCTAATAAAAGTGACGCGCTGCGGGCTTCGTATACTAACTATGTGGATCAGACCCCGGTTTGTTGCCTTGGGTTTCACACTATGAGCGACTTGTCATCGCAAACTGCTAATGACAGACGCCTCCCTGACGGGCTGGGGTGCGATCTTAGATGGTCGTCCAGCTCAAGGGGAAGGGGAGGGTCATCAGCTCGGTTGGCACATCAATTGCCTAGAGCTGACGGGTGTGTTTCTGGCCCTGAAATACTTTCTCCCCCAACTGAGAAGCTGTCATGTCCTAGTGCGGGTGGAAAACACAGCGACAGTCTTATACATAAGTCACCAGGGAGGTCTGCGCTCGCGCAATTTGAACAAGATGGCGAGACAGATATTTCTCTGGGCTCAGAACAAGTCCCTGTCACTCAGAACAGTATACATTCTGGGAAAACTATGTAGGAGCAGATTTACTGTCCAGGCAGACATTATTGACTGGGGAATGGAAACCCCACAAAGACATAGTGTCTCAGATATGCACCTGATTTTACAGAGAGGAGTGGACCTCTTGGCCTCTTTTCAGATAACACAATGTCTCCTTTATTTCTCTCTGAGTCCCCCGGCCCCCCTGGGTCTGGACGCAATGGCGCTCACATGGCCAGTCAAACGCCTTTATGTGTTTCCTCCAGTGGCACTGCTCCCACAGGTTCTAGTCAGAGTTTGCCAGCAAGGCTCTTGCCTCTTATTGATAGCACCGCGTTGGCCGAACAGAGTCTGGTTCTCAGAGATAATATCTCTCCTCAACGGTTCGCCATGGGCGAGTCTGGAGAGGAGGGACCTTTTGTCTCATGTGATAATGCATCTCAGGCCCGACCTGTGAAATCTCCATGTTTGGCTACTGAGGGGTACCAACTGACAGACACAGGTTTGTCACCTGATGTTATTGACACTATTTTGAGTGCTAGGGCTCCTTCACTAGAAAGAATTATGCCTTAAATGGGGTGTCTTTGAAGCATGGTGCATGACACACAATGTAGATCCTGTTAACTGCCAGATTGTTACAGTTCTGAGTTTTCTGCAGACCAAGCTGTCAGCAGGCTTATGCCCATCCACTCTCAGGGTTTATGTGGCCGCTTTTTTTCAGCGTCTGATAGCCTTCTGGCACTAAAGATGGTTTTTCTAATGGCAATAACTTCTTTAACTCTTTCACCGCCAACGTTTTTAAAAAAAGTTGCCAGCCAGCGCCAGCGTTTTTCATGATTTTCACCAAAGTTTAATGCCTTCCAGAAAATGTTCTTCTTTAAATATATAAACATACAATATACCAAATGAAAGAACAGACACTCTGCTTTCAAACAAAAAAACGGTTTCATCCTACCTTTAGTGGTTCCTTTGCAATCAGCTTTTGAAAATGGGTAGGTTTTTGCAAAAACACCATATTTTGAGCAAAAAGCAGAGATAATTTCATTTTTGTGACAGACTTTTCATAGAGATCCGAATCAGAGCGATCTTTAAAACAGACACGGACATGCAGCAGCTTGCCATAGGGCAATACTTCCGGGTTTAAAAAGTTGCGGAAGGGCGCCACCTGGTGGATAATCCGGTATTGCGGAAAGACGGAAAATCTCGTCATTGGCGGGGAAGCGTTTTCTCTTAATTGACGAGATATCTCGTCAATGGCGGGGAAAGAGTTAAAAAGAATTGGGGATATGCAGGCTCTGGCGGTATCGCCATTCTGTCTAGATTTTGCCCCAGGAATAATGAAGCTGAGGAACAAAAGAGTTGAATAATGAGCCACATAATGAGCCTTGTGGGGATGTTCAACAGGAATGTAACTTTATTTGTAGTAAAACTATGATAAGGTTTACTTTTCAATATAATGTAAATACACACACATTAAATAATTTCAAAAGTATAAGTTACCTTTAAAAAAACCATAGTAGCCTAATCATGGTAAAGGTACTGTTTGGCCATCGTAAAGTGAACACAGGTTTAGTGTTTAGTTGGCCAGCGAGAGGTTTACTTTTGTGCAGTAAAAAGCTCAAAAGAACAACTGCCTATCGTGGTCTGGACTCTTATTTGTGTTTTTGTAATCATTATAGTAGAAACACAACAAGGGACAAGCATGATAAACTTATCAATGTTTCTTTTCAGTCGCCGCCATTACCTCACGTGTTGATCATGAATGCAGTGAACGTGTGCACACGCAAGTGATCCTGTGTTTAATAAACTTGCTGTGCGGAGATATATGCTTAGACGCAACTAAATAAGGATTGTACTGTTTGCAATCGCGTATTTTATAAGAATACCAAAAAGTGCGCGGAGTTTCCTGACTCGTGTGTTTGTGTATATGCGTTCCAACCGCGCGAACTGTTTGACAGAAGAACAAAGAAAACACTCGCGTCTGGAGATACTGACACACACGCAAGTAATTAAGGATTTATATGTCATGTTTGGTGCAATTGGATGAAACAACAAGGAATGGAGAGACTGGATTGTGGATTGCATATCCATTGACTGCAGGAGGCACGAGTTATGCATATGGATGTTTCTGCTCATTCACTTCAATGGCGTGGGGGTGTGGCGATCTCATCTCATTACAGATAATGAGGTAACAAGAGAAAGACGGTACCTCTCCTTCTTCCATACAGTTTACACCGAATGACAATATCAATCTCACTTACATCATTTAAGGCCCAATCCCATTTCTCTGTCTTACTCCTTACCCCTACACCTTAATTTGGCACGTTCACGAGAGCGAAAGGGCTATCACAATTGGGCCTTACACTCACATGAACATGCAAAACTAAGGGGCAGGGGTAAGGGTAATGGGTAAAACAGAGAAATGGGATTGGGCCTAAAAGTAGACATTCCAAGCATTATGTAGACATTTATCTTTTGTTTCTATGACAAGTATTCGTTAAGTTACAGTTTATTTTTCTGACGCGTTTCTGAAAGGACTTCACTGAGGGAGAGAGAACAAAACGCGCATCATGTTTATTTTCTTAATTTTGCGAAAAGCACAACATTCTGTTTTTAATGGGAGTGGACAGAAAAAAACTAGACACTTTAACGTTTTAAATGATGTATAAATCATATCTGCATGTCAAAAATCAGCTGAGTAATTTAAGTCTCTTTGCAGAGTGATTGAAAATTTAAGGGTTTGCGGCGTCCGCACCGCCGTCGACCCCAGAGTGTTAACATCAATAAAATATACCTTTTTTTCCCTAGAACAGGCAATGAAGGACTTACGAATTGAGTGTGCTATGGGATTGTGCAAAAAGCTTGTCGGGTGTTTAAGCTACAGTTGCAGGATGAAGAAGGAAATTTCTGAGGCACAAAAACAACTCTGTTTACCGGACCACAAGCTCAAGACGAAGTGTCCGACAAGATGGGGATCTAGACAGACTATAGTAAGGAGGATACTTGAGCAGCAAGCCATCATCTTTCATGTCCTCTCTTCAGACCATTAGGCTAGGCACCTAGAGCTCCTGGAAGCTGTGGACAAGACTCTCACTCCACTGGCAGAGTTCACAGATGCTCTTTCAGGAGAGCTGTATGTCAGTGTGTCTTCTGTTAAACTGTCTCTCCACCTTTTTAAGTCTTCTGTTTTGGCTGTAAATGAAGATGACACTGATCTCATTCACACAATCAAAATCAAAGATCCTGGGGTATCTGGAGGAAAAATACAATGATGAAAATACAGAACCTCCTTGACATAGCAACAACTCTCAATCCCAGATTTAAAATGACTTACGTCCAAGAGGATAACAAAACTGTTGTCCTGAACAGACTGAAAGAAGAGATGTCAAAGCTAACCACAGTTAATGTAAATCTATCTATACATCTAATGTGTATTAATGTACTAAATATTTAAATTGTTTAATAAGTTAAAAAATTTTGTTGTAAAATACACCTGATTTGTTCTTTACAGGAAAGTGTCCCTTCAACTAGTGGCAGTCCTGCAAAGAAGACTCGAAAGACCTTAGGTAGCCTTTTCAAAACAGCACAAAGAAACAATGAGCCACCAGATTCATCCTCGCCGCAAGAACAAATAGTAAGCTTGTAGCTACAGTCTTACCTGTTCTTAAGCAACACAGACAGTGAAGATGACCCCCTAGTCTGGTGGAAGGCTCACAAGGAGCAGTATCCGAGATTGTCTGCACTAGCCAGGAAATACCTTTGCATTCCTGCAACCAGCTCCCCTTCCGAAAGGGTCTTTAGCAGAGGGGGAAATATTGTCTCTTGTTGCCGTTCTGCAAAATGGAGCACAAAAACATTCTGGAAAATGGTTTTATTTTAACTGTTGTCAGATCATATTTCCTATATCAGGCCCGTCTAACTGCCTGAGGCCCGTCTAACACCTCCTCTCACCCCATCTGAAGAGTTGGCTCTTTCACTTAATAAATGTTGCCCTGTGGTCGATGGTATTCCAGAGGGCACTTCGTCAGACTTCGCTACCTCCCACAACAACTCAAGTGACTTGGTACAATGTAGGTACATCATATCAGAACTTATGATTATTTAGTGATACGTTTGGACAAAACGATCATTAACTTTTGTCAGTAGGGAGAAGGTGCTAAATGCTTCCCAAATGCAGTCATTGTTTCACTTGTGCATTATGCATACATATTCTATTTTACAGCATATGTGACCGGTCACGGAAACCAGTGACACAAGTCGGCAGTACAAGTTTCGAGAAAATCACCTCAGTCATGTATTAGGTTTTTCTATTAAAGTTTTGTTCTTTCTCACCTATTCTTCTCAACCTGTCTGTAGTTCACATGTGTTCTATTTTTGCCGTGTTTTCTGTTGCTGCTCGGCACTGTGGTGGTTCTACTCTGTGATTGCTCTGCTTTGGGTACTTGCTGCGCCTTTTGTTCTTGATTCATCTTGGGAGCTCAATGCGCCTTGGGTGATTGATACCTTCTATGTTGCTTCCTGTCCTCTTCTACTAAGTACACGTGATTGCTCTCATCCAGCTTATTGAATTTGATACTTTACAGTAAGACTCCTCCCATTACAGTAGAACCACCACAATGCAGAGCAACAACAGCAAACATGGAAAAATAGAACATATGTGAACTACAGACAGGTTGAGAAGAATTGATGAGGAAGAACAAAACATTAATAGAAAAACCCAATACATGACTAGGGGTCATGAGATATGAAAAAAGGCATTTTTTGCCCATAACTACTGAAATGTTTGTCAGAAAATTATGATTGTGGTCTCTATGGATTCCTTGGCTTATGACAAATCTGTCGATGTGTATTATGCCATTTTGAAATTTGTCATAAAGTGTGATATCTTTTGAACTATACCACATATTGACAACAAAATTGGTAGAAAGCATCAGCATGATGTCCTGAAAGTACCTGGGAAAATACAGAGCAGCTCCACCTAGGGGTTATAAACTGTAACAGAACCACTTATAACTTTTAGACACTTTGTCAGATATTAATTTTCTGTGTATAATTGTATACCCTGGTTCAAGCCGATTGCAACAATATTTCAAAATTTTGTTTATGTGTTACTTTAAAGCATATGTAAAATAGTTTTTTCGCTACTCCTTTTACAAATGTTGTCTATTTAGTGCCTGGTTCTGCTGTTGTAATCTTTGGAGAAATCCACACATATATGACTGAACATATTTTTCTGTTACATAGCAAATTTTTGACAAATACCTCTGTAAAGTTGACCGTGCCTGTGACGTTATCCCTTTGACATATTAAACTAATATGACACTATTTACAGATGTTGTGCATTACTATACAACATTTTTGTATCGACTTAATTCTCACTAAAGTAATCTCATTCTAATAAACATTGTACTTCTGTTGTTTTACTTTGCAATGTCATATTTGCACCTTCAGTGATTGGCATATGTGACCAGTCACGGAAAGTAGGGACACAAGTCGGATCTGGGGCATTTTGAGTTATTCATAGATTCTGAAATTGCAGTTTCTAAGCTTTCTAATGATGTGTAACACATGGAAATCTGATAAGATTTGGAGAAGTTGTGGCCATTTGAATGTAACACATTCAAGAAGGAGAATGCTGAAAAAATTTGAGAAAGAAAAGTTAACACTTTCCCTTTTCCCTGGCTGGAGAGACCATAGGGCTCATTTACATCTCATTTAGCTAAGACATACCCCCTGTAAAGCCGTTTTGAGATAGGCTACAGATGTTTTAGCATCATATGTAGTATTTTATTACAGAAGTCCGAATGAACAACATGCAAAAATAAACAGGACTTTTACCTTTGTGGGGATCACAAGTCGAATCCAGTCTGTTTCAGATGTGTGAATCATCCAATGATTTTTGTCCACAAATGTATATAATCCGTGAAATATATAGTCTATTAGTACATCAGATTTCGCATGTACTTCTGGTAATACAATATAATAGGGGTGTCCTCGACTAAGGATTTACATATTCGAATCAGAATTGTCGAATCTTTCCATAGTCGACCGATAGTCGAATCATCTATGTTTGTGTGCATGGGTTGGGAAGGGGCCAGGTAACTTTTATTGTCTTTCACAAGCAGCACACATAAACAACTTTCTGATAAAGTGACCAAAACTGTCTTTCAAGTAATAAAAGAAGACAAAACTGACGATGCATTTATATATATATATTATATATATATTTTTTTTTTAGGTAAAATGTAAGGCAACATTTGTTTAATTATTCCTCATAACATTTTAAAGCCACGATCTACAGACCATCACACAAAAATACATTTTGATAAATAAACCTAAAAAAATAACAAAGGTGTTCCTGCTTTGGAAACTCCGGCTACAATTAACTGTTTTTATTTAATTTGGAGATTTAGCGCGTCAAAGCAGGCATGACCAAAAAAAAACCGACAAATGAGAAATGACAAATAATTTGTGATTGTGACTGTAAATGATAAAAACTAATATTTATGTACAATTCGTTGTATATAACCATATATACAAAACGTTAATTTATAACAAGAAAAACACTGAAATTAATGATTTTATAGACACTATACGCGTTATTATTTAGCACAGAAATACCTGCTTGCTTGCTTTGACTTTGATCATCTCTGTATTAACTTTAGATACAGAAAGACCGGATGATATTATTTATTTCAGGAATCTCTTTGCTATCATTTGAAAGTGAACACCGACCGACAATAATATTAAATCACAAGAAAGACATTCGTGTCAGGCAGAAATAGGTTCGGTGCAGATACTAGTTTCCGTTTCATCACCGAAAAAAAAAACGGCTTACCTGTTTTGTGGTTTAACTTTTGACTTTTGAAGATAACCACTCTGTTTTCAATACATTTTAAAAACTTATACTCGTCGAAAAACATCCGTTTTTTAATGTTTAGTTTGATAAACTCCTAAATATGAGATGCAGAGCACCTAGCCTGTTCGGCTAAATTGCATGCGCAAGCATGGCCAGCACGCAATAGCGCAACATCGATACAACGAAAAGCTATCCAAAATTTACAGACTTAAATTAGATCAGAATTTACGTTTATAATAAATACAATTTTGTTAATAAAATAAGGTCAAAAGTAACAAAGTGCAGAACAAATATGCAAAATGCCTCAAGTGCACGGAAACAAAACACAAGCCAAATAGTTAAATCAGATAACCCAAAGTGATTTATAAATAAAATAAAATATAGAAATTATTAAAAGAACGAAAGGCATAATATAATTTGCCACCTTTTTCTTTTAAATGTAGAAACAAAGAGGCAATGGTTTATTAACATATAAACCTCTTATGGACGTGTAGCCCAGTCACAGTGGTTGTTGGATTTATTAACGCATTTTAAAAATATTTATTGAAAGCTGCTACTTCACATATTATTTGCAGCATTATCATAATATGCAGTATATTAATATATTATGAGAAAGCTGTTATATGTGAAATCAGATAATGTGTGCACATATACGGCCAAAATTGAATGATCCTCATTTCGTAACACATCTGCGAGGATTCGACTGTGAGATTGGTAGTCGAATCAGGCTTATCCTATCGATGCATCGAATCTTCGACTATTCGGGGTCACCCCTACAATATAATATACAATTTGAGGACTATTTACATCGTAACATGTAAGGGTTTATCAGATTACAGTCCGGTATTTGCGTTCCGTTAAACACATGAACCCGCCTTCAAATTTTGTATTTAAAATAGGGTCTCTGTGTAACTTATGAGTTTGACTTCATGCTGCGCTGCAAGACGTCAAAGTACCGCGAGAGCAAGTCGAAATTAAACTACTCCGTAAGATTTCTTGAAGAGCTCTCGCGGTACTTTGACGTCATCCGACTGCGGTGCCCCATAAAGTCAGTGACGCGGCTGACGTACGATGCGGCTGACTGTTATTTGTTCCGCCCCAGCTTCTTTTATCTTTCTTTTGTTTTGTGCTGAAGAAGTTTATTTTAATCCCAATTAACATGAATATGAGTTTACCATTATAATCACATGCAATTTGTTTACCATGAAGTTATGCATTATGTTAGGTGTTATGCTGGGGGTGGGTCAGTCAGGAGTTTAAAAACATGGGTCTTATGTGGTAGGAGTTGTAAAAGCCATCTGTGTGGAACAGATTAGTGATGGGTCGTTCGCGAACGAGCCGGCTCTAAGAGCCGATTCTTTGTAGTGAACGAGAAGAGCCGACTCCCGTCAACGAGAGCCGAATCTTCAGCCGCAGGCAGGGACGGGACCTATTTGTATGTGGCACAAGATGCATCCAATCAAATGGGAAAACAGACTAGGATTATACTGTTATGTGAAAGAATAATGGGGGATATATGCTGCAAAAAGCCAGTGTAGTGGTACAGTACAGGCCAGTATAATGTAAGCACGTTGGGACTAAAAGAAGAAGAAAGTTGAGGCAAGCTGAGGCATTTAATATTTCTAAATGCTAACCTGCACTAAAGACTAATTTTGACTTTATTTATTTGGTTTGCTGTGGTTCTGTGTTCATTGTTCAATTGTTTAATTAAAGTTTTATTATAATGTTAATTAAATAACTATGTAGTTTTTGACAAAAAATCATAAAAATACAGCTTTTATAAAAACAATTGATACAAAAATTGCATACCAATTCACATACCATTCACAAATGCTACATTTGGCTTTAAAAAGAAGTCTAACAGATACTAAAAATTAATAAAGAGCTGGAGCCATAAGAGCCGGCTCTTCTAAGGGAGCCGAGCCAGAAGAGCCGAATCTATGAAAAGAGCCGGATTGCCCATCACTAGAACAGATGTGTGTATTCATGTTTCAGGGCACAAAAGGTTTTAGTATTAGCAAATAGCCAAGGGTCAAATAGGTCAAGGAAAGGAGACACTGGTCTGAGGGATGTCATGTGGTTTTTGCCTGAACAGAAACATATTGTTTTAAGCATATGGAGGGGAGGGAGCCAAAGCAAATCCTACATTGTTTTAACCATGAGGGGAGGGAGCAAAGACCTATATATTTACCAAACCCTGGCTCAGAGGGTCAGACTGATTTTGGAGGACCCTCCCAGGACCACACTCTGGTTCTGGGGGGGATTCACCAGGGTGGTCTCGGCTTCTTATTTTGTCCGGAAAATAAAAGTCTATCTCTTGAAATCAAAACCTAAGACTGAAGATTGTTTCATTTGAGGAAAAGGAAAACCACAACATTTGGTGCCGAAACCCGAGATAGAAAAGAGCTGGACAGTCACACCACCTGGGCGAACCTGACGAGCAACACAAACAACGTATGGCCATATACAAGGTAAGCACTTTTTGCTTATTAATTAGGTTTGTGTTGTTTGCCAGAATTTGCTCAACGTGGTGAGAAATTTAAGCTCTTCTAAATTTAAGAACCATATAGGTGAACTGGGTTTTGATTTCAAGGGTACAATCTAATTAAGGCATGCATGCATGAATCTGTATTAAGTTACTTTGGCTTTGATGATCGAGGTGAATTGAAACAGATTTTAAGTGAAGAGAACGCGTAAGAGTTGCCTGTATCTGTTGGTTGAAAGTGTATGATACAGAAGTCTATATCAGTGGTCGGAGGTGCATGATATAGAGGTCAATGTCGTGTGGTTGGAAGTGTTTATCGATATTGACAGTATACCGTGTAAAAGTGGTATATTTTATTGTTTTAGTTAACGACCATGTTGTAGGAGGTGTAATGGTCATTCGATTTGGGTATATAAGGTGATATCAAGAGGTGGCATACAAGGTTTTATGTATGAAAATATATGTACTCTGTTTGTTTGAATTTTGAGTGTGTATGCAGCTGCAGTTTGTGTGTTAGTGAGAGAAATGTGAACGTGCATCTGGCAGGCAAGGAGAGAGTTTCCCTTGGGCAGTCTCTGCGGGCTGTTAAGGGGGGTTTAATTGCTGTCCTGTGAGTGTAGGGTGAATGAATACTGGGTTAGAGTGTGGAATAATGAGCCAAAAAAAAAAATAAAAAGAGCCCAAATAAATAAAGGGTTTGACATAAATGCTAATTGGTTATTACTGAAAAATGGTTTGGTTAACAATTTGGTTTATAGGTTACCAAACATACATTTGAAATTTAAGGTTTGGTAAAAACAATTGACACCAGATGGGACATCAAAAAGAGCACAGAACCTGAGACCACGGCTAACTTTCTCGATGGGCAATGCAATCAGGTGGCCACCTATTAATCAATCAATTTTGCTTGTTTAAAGATTGTATTGTTCACCTGAGAGGGCTCGGGGTGGTCAAATCTCAAACGCTCTTCCAAATTTAAGAATTAAAAGGGGAAATTAAAGATTACTAGATTAAATGATAAGAATAAAGGGTTTCATTTTCAAAAGGAATATGTGCTAGGACAGATGATGTTTAATGTGTGAATGAGTTTTATTTTTTGTCGTTGAGTGGCTTGGATAAAGATTTAATGTTAAGTTGAGAAAATGCCTAAGAAGTTTCGCGAACCTGAGTGTTACCGTGTCAGGGCAGACACGTTGGGGTTCGGAGAGAAGAGTACTCGAATCCTGTAGGTCAGGTACGGTCTATGTGTTATTTGTCTTGTTGTTGTGGAAGGCCCGGGCTGATGAGAGATATCGTTTTTGTTTTATTTGTCATGTCGGATTGGTAAATTGTGTAAGTGAATCTTTTCCATGTCGACTGAAGTGTAATGGAAAGATGAACTTGGCCAGGTAGTCTAGATAGAGTTGTTTTATTTTATTTGTGTGAGAATGTAATGTGTCTGTGATATAGTGAGTCTGTTTGAGCAGGTCTGAGGTGGAAAGAGTGGGGGTTGAGTGAGCAGTGGGTGTGTCTTTCTCCTGTGGCTCTAAAGAGCCCACAGAGAGGTGTTGTGTTACAGGAGTGAAGATTGTTTAAAACTATAAAAAAAAGGGAATAAAGTTTAAAGGATGAGAATATGGGTATGGATAAGAGACAGTTATAAATGCTGGGTATTAAAGATTAGATTTGAAGACAGTGTGGTTCTGAGGTATTGTAGCCAAAAATATTAGTTATTACAGTGAAGTATACAGCTACTTCTAGAAATTAAATAATTCATTTAAAGGATTGATTAAAATAAAAAAATTGTGCTCAATAGGAAAAGATTGCTTGTCCAAAAAAGGAGAGATGTTGGTGATGGTATTTGATTCTATTTGACAAAACATTACAAAATATTATAAAGGACATTTTATTTTAAAGACACATTGGAAATCTAAGTAATTATTTGGAGAATATATAAATTGGACAAATAAAAACAATACGTTTGTGAAGTGGTTAAATGAGAAATAATTATAAAATATAAGGTGTGTTATATTGCAAAGAAAAGATTATGGCAGTCACATTAATGGAAAAATAAGGATTAAACAATTGTTGTGTGGAGAATTAGAAAATAGAATAATTGGATGTTCAAATGAGGAAACATTTGATGTGGCATTGTGTAAGGAGAAATACAACTAAATAAAAATGTAAACTAATGAAAGATAAGAGGAGATAATTAACAGACAAAGAAATGCTCAAAGGGAGAAAGAGAGAGAGAGAGAGAGAGAGAAAGGGAGGGGGTTTTAAATTGTCACCAGATTTGACCTGTAAAGGTCAACTCCCATAGCTCGAGGGAATTGTAGGATTAAGCAAAATCTAACAGAAAAACAGAGGTAAAGCTTTGAAAGAGAAATAACAAATTAGAGAAAAAAAGAGTAGAGACAAAGTTATTAAAGGTGGAAACAAAGATGAAAAATTAAAAAGGACAGAAAAATTATTAAAAGGTGAATGACACAGATAAATTATATAAAGAAAATTTTTTTTTAACAAAATGAAGAGGAGTCTTCATCTGATGATGGAAGGTGGTCACAAAATAAATTTTATTTTAAATTTGAAAGGCAATATTTTGCAATGGGTTAAGTTAAACCTTGAAAGGCTGAAAGCTCTCATCCTTTGACATTCAAGAAAGTGACTAAAAAGCTGGCAAGAAACAGACAATGAAAAACATCAAAGTGTTGGAGTTGCAAAGAGAGGAGTAACTCATAAACTGGACTGAGAACACATTCTATTTGAATGGGACTATAATTGAACTCAAGCAGTGAAGGGGGCACTGCATATGGTCAGAGACAATTACAAGGATGAAACACCAAAAAGACTGAGTGGAGTCCAGAAGGAGACTCACAAAGACAATAATTTTCTTGGAGACAAGAGAAAAACTGGACACTGAACTTTCCATCTTCATACAAGCCGTTGAGTGAAAAAGGGGAAAGAGTAAACAGCCGTTCAATGTTTAGAAAAGACCTTGATACTATAGGGACACAGACAATCTTTATGAGAAAATCAGCTAGACAAATTTAAAGGCTGATCAAGAAGTTATGTTGTTAGGTGTGACTACCTTTTCTGAAATCAAATCAGACACCTATTAATCTGACAGGAAGAAATGCATAATGAAAATTTGGGGTTTTTAAATTTGGTATCTACAGAGGAAGTTAGAACTTCAATGATGGTACTAAGCTAAAAAGCAAATATAAATGGCATAGAACAGCTATGGCAGAAAGGAAAATAAAAAAGATTAAATAAATAAATTCAAATAACACCATAGGTAAACAAGAAAAAGCTGTGAGAATAGAGAAAAGAAATAACAAATGATTGTAACGAACTTAGCATTTCAAGCAAATAAATCTAAATTGTATCTAGTCTACGATTTAAGAGCAATTAATGACAAGAAAAGATTGATGTTCCAAAAACTACATACTTTGCTGACAAGTGTTTCTCCATTTGATAAACATTTTTACTGTGAATTCTGTTTTGGATAAGAAATAGATACTTGCATTTAGGTATTTACTTATGAGGAAAAAACATTATACGGGTATAGAATGGATGAACCGCCATTCCAACATGCTGAAAAGTTAGTCTGGTTGATTAACGCTAAATGGTTGATCAAGTGATTGGTTGTCATTGAATAATAGGCTCACAGGAAAACAGTTGATGTTGCCGGCACGAGCAAACAGATGTGGAAGATAAAAAGGGCCTCAGAGTGTCAGGAGATCTTTTTAGCTTGAAGTGAAAAATCTCAGTCATAAATATTATTATCATAGATGTACATGGGGTGAATAAGTGGAATGAAAATGTAGTATCTGTTTCGTGATAAGAATGAAGATTTTGAGTTGTGATAAGAACGAAAAAACTGATTTGACGGATAAGAGTGAAGAAAAATTTGACTCATCTATAATCACAAGGGATGGTAGATAAAAAGGTATAGAAAAGGAATTATCATCAAAGCCATACTTAAGAAAATGTGTAAACATACTAATCTTAACAGAATTGATGTTTTACCTTGTATTAATGAGCATGTAAACTAACAAAAGTACACCTTTAACACTGCATGAAATATTCGCCGATCGACCTATGTGTATTGAGGAAATATGGAGTTAAGTGTTATATAAAGAAACTAATTGTCTATCTATTGAGCTATTTGTGTACAGAAAATAAAAGGAGCAGGAGGAGGAGGAGATGAGACAACATGCCTCATTGTGCGAGATGATCTTGCTTATCTGAGAGTCGACAGATCGGAGAAGCTTAAACACGGCCACAGGGGCCTAAACTGGGGGAGACAGAAGGATGAGAGCAACCCCAGAATGTCCAAGTGGGAGGAGCAACCAATGCATCAGAGCTCGTAGGAAGGAGAGAAGGAGAAAGAATGCCATGATATGAAAAAACATCAAAACCAAATCAAAGTAAAAGCAATTCAAGTATACCGACGGATGGAGAGCAAAGTTTTGAGCACCGAGTTGAAGAAGTGAAAAAGAGAAATTGTCAAAAGAAATTGAATGGAAAAGAACGAAGCTAATTACTACAGAAGATTTGCATTGCTACAGTCAATTAAAGAACGAAGCCGATTACTACAGAAGATTTGCATTGCTACATTCAATTAAACTTCCTGGCGATGGACTTTTGCCTTAAACGAGACCCAGTGAAAGATCTGCAACAATCTCAAAGGAACAGAATCTGAAAGAAAGACTGAAAACATAGAGACATTGAACAGAGAACATAAGGTTGACATTTTATTGGAAACATCCCAAAGATAATAAATGATACAAATGGGGAATATTTAAAGTTAAGGAAATAGGTTTGCAAAGTTGCTTTTTATGCTTTAAACTTAACCAGCTTTCAATAATGTAATAACATTTTCAAGTCCACATAAATAGGGTGATGAATTCAACAAAAATTCTAATGGATAAGAGAAAGAGTTAAGGTCAGAATAATATTTAGGTCTTTTGGGAAATTCTGAGTTTAAAAATAAATTTTACAGGCCACAATTTAGAAATTTGTGTCAATGGTAGTATGTTCACAAAACATAAAAAAAAAGGAAGGATAGAGATTTTTTAGAACGGTACAGTAGGATTACAATCAAGAAAATGTAAGCCTTGTGGAATTATAGACTTAAGGAAAGTCAATAGGGAATGCTTTATAACAGGAATCTTGAACGAATCAACTATAAAAACTCTAGATATATTATGAAGACATCAAAAAGTCTAGATTAAGGTGTAAAAGTGAGAAGAGAAATGCTATTAGAAGAATACTATAATCAAATCAGAGCAACATATACAATGAAGATATTTGAAGATCAAACAATATCGTTTGGAGAATTATTTTGGATTTGTAGAAAAAGATATGTTTGACCTCGTTATCATTAGGATGGAGAGAAAGGGTACGTAAATATGATGGATACATGGAAATCACTGCAATAGAAGGGAATTTGGAATCCTCATTAAGGGATGAACAAAACAATTAATCATAAATTATATGTAGATTCTGTTGATCAACCAAATGGATACCAAATAAGATTAGGGCATGGGATTAAGCTAAATAAAGAATTTAATAAAGTTTTGTCAGAATAAAAATACAGAATGAATGAATAAATAATGTACAGTACTACAATCAAAAGTGGATTATTAAGTATACCGATAAGGCGTTAATTTCTCTGAGGAGAACAGCCAGATGCAGTCAGGAGAAATACACGACAACATATACTGAATCAAGGTTAATTAAAGGTTAGTGGGTAAATGAGGTGTAGGGAAGTGAAAATATTAAGGAAAAATGAATTTGAAATCAACAAGAATATTATCAGGACTTACGTTACAGAACAGTATTGAATTTACAACAAGTAAATGAGAATTCAGGCACCTCTGATGATGATGATGAAGAAGAAGAAGAGGAATAAGTTGTATTTGAATTGAAACAAATATTTAGCATTATGAATGATTTACTTTTTGTTTTATTTTTAGTTATTTTAGTTTTTGGGTTTCTTTGCTTTTATTTTGGTTACTTTTTACGTTATTTTATTATATATTCTACATAGTGGTTACAACCAACAGCAGGTGCAAAACCAATTGCACACCAATTGTTTAGGACTTAAGCTCTTTTACTTTTACATTCAAGACAAAATGAGAATGGAAAGATGTTTGTTCTTATTGTCCATAGTTCGAAGTGCTGTGACATAATTTGGTAATTGGTAATGTATGGTGGCTTTCTTTAGTCACAAGATAGTAATAATTGAAACGCTTAATTATGAAACTGCCCTCCGGATTAAAATAAACAGGAAAAGTGAGGCTAAATTAAGCCTCAGAGCGGGGATTATGAAGAAGTTTATTTTAATCCCAATTTACATGAATATGAGTTTACCATTATAATCACATGCAATTTGTTTACCATGAAGTTATGCATTATGTCAGGTGTTATGCTGGGGGTGGGTCAGTCAGGAGTTTAAAAACATGGGCCTTATGTGGTAGGAGTTGTAAAAGCCATCTGTGTGGAACAGATGTGTGTATTCATGTTTCAGGGCACAAAAGGTTTTAGTATTAGCAAATAGCCAAGGGTCAAATAGGTCAAGGAAAGGAGACACTGGTCTGAGGGATGTCATGTGGTTTTTGCCTGAACAGAAACATATTGTTTTAAGCATACGGAGGGGAGGGAGCCAAAGCAAATCCTATATTGTTTTAACCATGAGGGGTGGGAGCAAAGACCTATATATTTACCAAACCCTGGCTCAGAGGGTCAGACTGATTTTGGAGGACCCTCCCAGGACCACACTCTGGTTCTGGGGGGGATTCACCAGGGTGGTCTCGGCTTCTTATTTTGTCCGGAAAATAAAAGTCTATCTCTTGAAATCAAAACCTAAGACTGAAGATTGTTTAATTTGAGGAAAAGGAAAACCACAACAGTGCGCCCGAGCTTCATAAACTTATAGTATAAGTTTGAAAAAAATAAATAAAACTAAGCAAACATGTCTGAGAAACAGGGCAGCCGCGTCACTACAAGTCGCGTGACTTCACGCTCGAGCCGGAAGAGAAGACAATGCTGAATAAAGTCGCAATTCTTGCTATTTTTGGACCAAACTGTATTGTCGATGCTTCACCACAATCTCACTGACCCACTGATGTCACATGGACTACTTTGATGATGTTTTTATTACCTTTCTGGACATGGAAACCGTACATAGATTTTCAATGGAGGAAACAGAAAGCTCTCGGACTAAATCTAAAGTTAAAACATCTTAAACTGTGTTGCGAAGATGAACGGAGGTCTTCCGAGTTTAGAACGACATACGGGTAAGTCATTAATGACATAATTTTCAGTTTTGGGCGAACTATCCTTATTCAGTAGTCACGCTGTTCCCTGTGGGGGCGGAGGCGAAAACACAAGCTTATCCAGTATGTAAATATACACACAGACAATGACGCCCCCCGCTGCACGCTAGAATCTCTGGAAAAACAAGCCTATTTCAACCGCAAAATGTACGCTTTTAAATATACATAAACTGCTATCTCAAACATTGAGAGGCTTCTTCGTGATCTCAACTAACAGATTCTGCAATAAAACGAAAATCACAAATTTTGAAAAAAAAAACTTTGATTCTCATTTTCTCGAAACTTGTGCTGCCGACTTGTGCCCCTGGTTTCCGTGACGGGTCACATATGTCAATGTTTGCAGCTCTAAAACTCTTTGCTGCAGCGTTTTTGAATCATGTCGACTGGGTGGTGCATCAGGTTAATCCCATGCATTGAGATTTTGAGGTCATGGGTTCGAATCCTATGTGAGCCATTGGTGGTGCTTGCTGTGCTTTGGGTGCTCATTGCGTTGAAGGTGCTTGGCCCCGAATTGCTGCTTGCAGCTATATTTATTATTATATTTCTTCCTCCCCAATGGGAGTCTATGGCAGCCCTATGAACCGTACATAGGAAAATTATGAAATTTGGCACACTTGTAGTGGTGGTCCTAAATAGTCATGTGACCAACTATGGGGTCTCTAGCATTAACTCTATAGCGCCACCAGCCGTTTAAAAATTCAATATTCAAATGGTTATAAATGTAGAATAATTTGATCAACAAAAACTCTACCAAGTACATCTGATTGCTCTCCTCACACTCATTACAATGAACACCTTACATTAAGACTCAACCCATTACAGTAGCAGCCATCTTGAAAAGTATTGTTTTGCATTGTTACGCAATTTTGCACAGATAATCTTTGGACCAAGCCGCAGAGAAATGACCAAACAGAATTTTGATTTATATCTTTGTTCAAAAGTAATAAATGCGTACATTTATCGATGTCGACCCAAAATTCATTCTGAATCATTATCTCGATCATTCTTTGATCAATTGAAATGAAACTTTCCAAATTTGAGAACAGAGCCACCTATGGGTCATGAGATATGAAAAATGGCTATTTTTGCCCATAACTATTTAAATGTTTGATAGAAAATTATGATCTTGGTGTCTATGGATTCCTTGGCTCATGACAAATCTGTCAATATATATATTATGCTGGAAATTACCAAACTGTCAGTTTGAATTTTATCATAAATTGTGATAACTATTGATCTATATAATGTATGGGCACAAAAATTGGTAGGGAGCATCGGTATGATGTCCTGAAGGTACCTGGGAAATCTAAAGACAGGGCCACCTAGGGTTTGTAAAACAGCCTATAACTTCTGAAAAATTTGTGTGATATTCATTATCTTTGTGAATTTTTATTCACTTGTTTATGTTGATTGCAACGATATCTCATTTGTCAGTTTCCAACATTCTGTTCATATCTTATTTCATAGCATGTGTGAAGTAGTTTTTTCGCTACTACTTTTGCAAATTAAGTTTTTTTATGCCAGACTCTGCTCACATAAACTTTGGAGCAATCCGTACAGAAATTACCAAACACATTTTTGATATTCTCTGCCTTTCCCGAGAAATACATGTCCAAAGTTGACTGTCCTTGTAACATTGTCTCTTTGTCATATTTAGGGCCCGAGCACACCGGGGTGTGAGGACCCTATTGTTCTTCAAGGAGTTATTATTATTATTTTTTTCTTTTTCTTCTCCGACTTCAGCCGGACTTTAGAGGGCCTAAACATACTCGAAAACTCATGAAATTTTGCACAGATGTCAAGAGTGATGAAAATTTACATGTGGTGTGGGCTTTAGAATTAGGCGTGGGAAAATGGCTCTATAGCGCCACCTACAAATTTTCAACGAAGCAGCCCTCGGACTGTGTTTGACGTACAATTACGAAATTCGGTACGCTTCTGTAGCATGACAAGACCTACAAAAAAGTCTCTTGGAGCGAAGCCGTAAACCAAACAGGAAGTCAGCTATTCAGAGTTATTTTTGTGATTTGGGCGCAGTTTTTGTCATTTCCAGGCGTCATACTTTAACTAACTCCTCCTACAGTTTTCGTCGGATCATCTTCATATTTGGTGAGTGTCATCTTAAGGCATTTGTGATTCTAAATTGTGAAGGATTTTACTCTACGTAAAAATTTGTGTCGGTTCTGGCCCGACAAAATTTGATGTTTTCCAATGAAACAGGAAGTTGCTGGAACTCATGCATACAATGTCCGATCTGTCCCAAATTTCACATGATTGCTAAGAGTCCTGACCTGAACACATCTACATAACAATTTTCATTTATAGCCATAGCGCCACCAGCTGGCAACCTGAAGGAACATGTTTTAGCGCCACTTTCAAATATTGAATGAAGCAGCCCTTGGACTGTGTTTAACTTACATGTACGAATTTCGGTATGCTCATGTATTAATACAAGCCCTACAAAAAAGAATCTTGGAGCAACGCCCTAAACCAAACAAGAAGTCAGCTATTTTGAATTATTTCTCAGATTTTGGCTCAGTTTTTCTCATTTCCAGCAGTCATTCTTTAACTAACTCCTCCTACAGTTTTTGTCGGATCATCATCATATTAGGCGAGTCTCATCTTAAGGCCTGTGTGATGCTAAATTGCGAAGGATTTGATTCTATATTAAAATTTGTGTCTGTTTCGGACAGCCAAAGTTTGATGTTTCGCTATGAAACAGGTTGCTGGAACTCAGGCATGCAGTGTCCGATCTGTCCCAAACTTCACATGATTGCTAAGAGTCCTGACCTGAACACATCTACATGTCAATAGTCACTTATGGTTATAGCGCCACCAGCTGGCAACAGGAAGTGACATGTTTACAATGATTATGCAATGTCCGATCTTTCCCTAACTTCACATGATTAATAAGAGTCCTGGACTGAACACATCTACATGTCAATAGTCACTTATGGTTATAGCGCCACCAGCTGGCAACAGGAAGTGACATGTTTACAATGATTATGCAATGTCTGATCTGTCCCAAACTTCACATGATTAATAAGAGTCCTGGACTGAACACATCTACATGTCAATAGTCACTTATGGTTATAGCGCCACCAGCTGGCAACAGGAAGTGACATGTTTACACTGATTATGCAATGTCTGATCTTTCCCTAACTTCACATGATTAATATAGTCCTGGACTGAACACATCTACATGTCAATAGTCACCAGTGTTGGGCAAGTTACTGAAAATTAGTAATTAGTTACAGTTACTAGTTACTTCTTTTAAAAGAAACTGAATTACTGTATCAGTTACTGTATATCAAAAGTAATTAGTTACTTAGAAAAGTAACTTTTAAGTTACTTTTATGTCTGCTTTTTAAATGTAAATATGAACAGTACTGAACAGTCAAACAATAAAATGATATGGATGGGCTATTTTACACGTAAGACTCTAATATATCACCTACTGTAGGAGCCTATTTTGCTTTAGATTCAACCTTTGAATATTTTTGTTAGAAATTATCTTAATATGTAAACTTAGTTTATTTATGTATATCATTTAGACCATTTAGACAAATATTCTGCATGTTTACAAAAATATATAATGTATTAAAATTGTGTAGTGTCTCTTTAAAAACTTGGAGACAATTGTGTCAACATGTCATATTTTCTAAAATAAATTATAATTTTTCTGATTTCATATTTATTTTAATAAGTTAGAAACGTCTCCGCTGTGTCCTGCTGACAGGCGCGATGCGCATGCAGCAGATGAGGCAAATTATGGGTCCTCCGAAGGTTAGACCGTCTCATTTCAGTTCTCTTCGCAAACTTCTGAGCGCCTTGAAAGGCAGAGTGTTCACCTTTTATCGCATGCTTAGTAGGGTGCAGCCCTTGCATTGGAACACAGGGACTGCGCTCTTTGGTCATATATTGTTTGTTTTCTGTTGGATTTAAATGATACACAGGATTAAAGGAAGATATTTAATCAGAAAACGGAGTAGGCTACGTGGATTGTTTTGTCAGACGGACACAGAGCGAGTGGATTGTTTGTTCGGATACGGAGAGACTGAAACTAAAACTAAAAGCGAGCTCACACATACTATGGAGTTTTAACACGGGTGTACAGCGCAGTGTGAATATTTTAGTGGAAACAACAATCGCAGATCGTTCTCTTCCATGAAGCCGATGTAAACATCTAAGAATATATGAACATTTCTTAGAATTATTACCTTTGTGGACTACAAATGCAAGTTGATGTCATACTGCGATTGCTTGGTGAAGATAATTTACAAACATGAGAATGGATGGATTATGACTTGCGCACAATTTTTAAACAAAGGTATGTTGTCCCGTTTAGATTTTTCATGTTCATTCACGTTCAGTCGGATTTGTCCCAAACTTCACATGATTGATAAGAGTCCTGGACTGAACACATCTATGTGCCAATATTTACATGTAGTCACTCACACTCACTCACACTCGCTCACTCTCTCTCTCTCTCTCTCTCTCTCTCTCTCTCTCTCTCTCTCTCTCTCTCATGCTATCTTACACAATGCTACCTCGCTGTCATTTGTAATTAGGAACAGGAAATGTGGCACATTATACTACACTTTTAAATGGTTCACCTATGTTTACATACTTAAATGCCTATTTACTACTGTTCCCTTTAATTCTTATGCCACGGCGTGGCGGTGTCATGTGTGCGAGGGCCCTTCCATCACTGCTTGCAGTTTTAATAAATTATTATGACTGTATTATAACGTGTTGTGCATTACTATACAAAATTTTTTTCTTGACTTAAACTTTAACTCTTCTCACTTAAACTATCTGATTCTCATATAAATTGTAATTTTGTTATTTCTGCTCTGCGATGTCATTTCTGCGCCTTCCTTGATTGGGCCATTTGAATGCTTGCAGCTCTGAAAACCTTGGCCAGCTACAACCACTGTGTAGCGCAGTCTAATAAATCACATGCATGAAAACTCAGAGGTTGAGGGTTCGATTCTTGTCTGATGCATGTGTTATGTTTTTCTATTAAGATTCTATTTTGAGTTAATTCTCACCTATTATTCTCAACCAGTCTGTTTTCTATGTTCTGCACTGCTTGCAAAATTTGGTGGCCAAGCATCACCACCAGTTCAAAAATGTAGTAGCGGCCATTTTGAAAAGTACAGTATTCAGTTTTTTTGCTATTACTTTTGCAGTGTTTGTTGAATTGTTACACAATTTGGCTCAGATTATCTTTGGACCGAGCTGCATAGAAATGACCAATTTGAACAAAGATATTTATCTTTGTTCAAAGGTAATACATTTGTCAATCAGGAATAACTTTTAAACTGTTTAATCAACTAAAATTCTACTGAGTACATCTTCAGAGGGAATGTATGCCTTCCCAGTAGCTCAACCAAATGCATGATGGGCATGAACTCCAGAGGTTGTGGGTTCAAATCCATAATGGGGCTGCAATAAAAATGGTTGACAATTTTGTGTAATCTAGAGTCAAATGTTCGAACAGGTTTGACTACCTCAGGGGATTTTCATCTTTGAGTCCTGTAAGTTTCCATACATATCTGCTACATTGCATTCTTCAATTGCATGTCCTTTCGGCTTCATGGTGTGTTACAGGACCATTGTTGCTTGGCCCCGTATCACTGCTTACAGCTATATTTCCCTCTTTTAATTTAATAAACATTGTTACATTTTACTTTTCTCGTCCGTTGGTCATTGGGGTGTTTTGGGACCTCCTCGGGGTGAAAACTGAGGGAGGAGCGTGACGCACGATAGTGGTGGTCCGCTCCGACCTGTGACATAATGTTATTGTAATTTTTTGTTAAAGACTCATTATCATCAGTACTGTAGAATGCAAATCTGCTAACATGGCATTTATGCCTTAAAACATATCAATACTGTTCATGTTAGGTATGTTAAAGAAAAAGTAGTGGGAGGCCTGTGCCCCAGTAGAGCTTCATGTCAACGGGGCCTGCTGGAAAATAAAGCAAGAATATAGCATGCTTTCTGTTGATTCTCTGTTATTTATAATGTCCCATGTATTTAGGACATATGCCCAAGACCAGTACAATTTTCAATTTTGTTAAGTTCTTAAAGAGGCATATTTTTGGGATTGCCTTTTCATTAAAAGAGTTCTTCATAGCCTACTTGTAGATATGGTGGTGAGTGGGAATTATGTGCTTAGTAATAAGTTGTGATAAGTGATTATGTGAACTCAATCACTACTGATCAGCAAATGTGCCTGACCTCGCGCTGCCCCACTGCAGTAAGTTGCTACCCAAATTTTTCTTCCAAGGTTGGCAGGTCTGGAGAAAGGTAGCAGTAAGATTACTAGACCTGGAAACTTCAAATATAGAACTGAACACAATTTAAATCATCCCTGAGTAAGGAGACAGTAACATAAGAAGGTGTCCCTTAGAACAGTCAAATTAAGATATAGGCTACCTCTCCTGAAACAAAAACATTACTGTCTCAAAATGCTTTGAATAGGCTCCTGACCTAGACCTCTATATTTTTGTTCAAGAAAATTAACATATTAACATGGTCAGGAGTAAGTCATGTGCGCAGCCTGTTTACAGTGAGGCCAGCTGCTGAAAGCACACGTTCAGATGGGAGAGACGTGCCTGGTATGCACAGATTTCGTCGTTTGCCAGCTTCGGAAATCTTACATCATTGACTTTCCACCATTCTGTGGGACTGGAATCAAGGAGTGGTGAGGGATCCTTCAGAAACATGTCCACTTCCTTTTCTATTTCATCGTTGCTGCTTGTGGTATAGTTTTCACCCAGTAGAAGAGTCATAGCAGAAGTGTGTCTCTGAAGTGCAGCTCCCTGGACTGGCACATCATCTCCAGTGGTGGCTTCATTTATTGATGTGGAGCCCACATGTTCTGGCATAGCCAGTTCAAGCCATTTGGAATGAACTGAGATTCTGCTTGCTGGGATCAGAATATGCTTATGCCGAGGGGTCCAGAATCATTGCTATCACTGTGGTTGATGTGAGGTCTCCAGACTCAACCTGTTAAAATTAAATAAAGGAGAAATCTAGCATCAGTTTTATTTTAGAGATTGTTCACCCCAAAATGAAAATTCTGTAGTCATTTATTCACCCTCATGTTTTTACATACCTGTATAAATTTATTTGTTCTGCTTAACACCAAGGAAGACATTTTAAGAAATGTTTGTGACCAAACAGTTCGTGGACCCCATTCACTTCCATAGTAAAAAAAATACAACGGAAGAAAAAGGGGTCCAAGAAAAGGTTTGGGTACAGACGTTTCAGAAAATATGTTCCTTTTTCTTCATCAAAACAATGAAATTTATACAGGTTTGTTAAACCAGGTGGAACTCTGTACATGAAATGTTTGCCTATTTCAGTCTATTTCACATCCGATGAGTCCCCATGACTCCACGGCTTGGTTGAGTTTGTCAGCTAAATTATCAGCTGTATGTCTCACTGAGAGACTCTGTGAGAAGGACAGCTGACTTTACCTGCCAGTCGTTTTCAATGTAGTGGCAAGTGGTTGTCGTGTAGCTTTCTGTAATCAGTGCCGTCCAACAATCCGTTGTCAAACCCACATTAGCCACGGCTAACTGTGTTTTTAGCCTAGCCGCCTTGTTTTAGTAGCATGCTTCCAAGTGGGTAGTTATGGTCGGTCGAGTAGGGATATTATAACCTGGCTCCATGAAATGCATTATCTCCTGAAATCCCTCACCATCAGTGGTACTAATTAATTATCATCATATCTTTTTCGATCATGCCGCAAATCCTCTGAGTAATGCCTTCAGCTCTCTTGTGGTCACATACTCACCGTCCCACTATAGCAGCGATTGTAGGTTGTGAAGGCGACAGATTTTCTCAGAGCAACACAGCTGCATGCAGGTTATTCAGGTGGTATCTCAACGAACTCGTAGAGCTGTTGTACTGCAGAGTTTACATTGGGTGCAGAGTTTCCTTGTGCTGCAGAGTTTACATTGGGTGTCTTTGTCGTCGTTAATTAACTTGAAATGCTCCCACACTCCACTCTGTTAGACTGCCTCATGTTTTGCGGCCTCAAGTTTGTATCTGGTCTCTCGCCACCCGCAAAAATTTCCCGTGAGAATCTCGTGTCACGTTCGCAATGTTCAATTACTCGAAATTATTTTAATTTAATAGAGTAAATTCTTGTCGACAATTAATCGATAATCAATGAACCGTTTACATCCCTAGTGCATGATAGTAGCCTATTTTGTATCGACAATCGTCAGTCATATGGCTGAAAGCGGGCTTGAATGACAATAGTTGGCGATAGTTATTGTTTTTAATCATCATAGTTTCACATTAATATACGTACTGCATGCTTTTCCTCCCATAGAGGGTTTGTTGGGCTTCACTTAGTGCAAGACAGCTTGTAACGAGCGCGGATTTCTTCCCGCGTGCACCTGAACTTGAAATGTGCTCGCCTTGGGAAACAAGGGAAACAGAAAAGATAAAACAACTGGGAGAAAGCTCAGAGAAAACTGTAATGTACCATTTGACTCCCTTTTAATGATGTGTCTATGTTGGCAATCACTTGACATTTCTTAAATGTATTCTATTTTTTGTGCTGATTAAGGCTGAGAATGTTTCAAACGGGGCAGGACAGACATGCAACACCACAACCATAGTGAGTCTGTATGGCAAGAATAAGAATGGGTTTAATACCCAATGGAAAGACACTGTATGTAAACAAAGGCGTAAGTGCAAACTTTCACAAAATTGTATCATGACAGGTTTATGTTTACTTCTACATTTACACGTAATAATTTAGCAGATGCTTTAATCCACACTTTTGTCCTTCTAGTCAGATATGTCATTAAGCACATAAATTCATAATGGGCTCGGCTGAGTTTCCCTCTTAAAGTATGGTTCCCTTTCAGTCGGTCACTACGATGTCACGTCGTGACTGACGAATTGGGAACTCGTTTAGAGAGACCAATCTGTTTCGAATACTACTAAAACGCCAATGAACTTGGCATTGAGATATTTGCATAATGCTGGCGCCGCCCCACCAGGTGCGTATATAAGCAGCAGGTGCAAATAGGGAAATTAGCTTTTTATTGCTTCGAAAGCCGGCAGTATCTGCTACTGAGAAGCTACTCTACTCTGTTGGGATCGATTGCTGAAGTTGGTTGGACTGGCAGTACCACAGCGGACGCTCGCAGTATTCCACGGCTCTGCATCTTTTTTGTTTTGAGTTTAGTGTGTGCGTTGCCTCTCCCTGTGCGCATCATCAACTGAGCATCTGAGTGAATTTCCCTAAAAGAGTGATACGGAGAGGAAGGCAGCCACTCTAACGTATATTTGGAGATCAGCGTCCTTTTCAGAATGGCTTTTCGTCCTTGCGATCTTGGGTGCGGAAAGTACATGGGTCCAAAGGATGGTCACGAGCGTTGTCTCTCATGTTTGGGCATGGAGCATGCGGAGGCAGCGTTTGCTGAGGGTAAGTGTTCTCACTGTGAGAGCATGTCCCTTGTGGATTTGCGGAGACGGTTTTCTTTCCTCCGGGAAAAGCGCAACCCTCGTCCTGTGAGTGTCGAGCGTCGCCATGGTGAATTCATACAATTCAACCGGCACACAACCAAATTCTCGGGCGTTCATTTCACCACGGTGAAAGCGGCCGTTGCATGTATTGCGTGCAGAAGTCGAAGTCCTGCTGGCGAAGGACGCGATCGAGCCGGTCCCTCCAACAGAGATGAGGTCAGGCTTTTACAGCCCGTATTTCATAGTACCCAAAAAAGGCGGTGGGTTAAGTCCGATCTTGGATTTATGCATCCTGAACAGAGCTCTTCAGAAGAGATCTTTCAGGATGATAACGCTGAAGCAGATATTTCAATCGATCCACCCCCAAGATTGGTTTGTAGCAATAGACCTGAAGGACGCGTACTTTCATGTGTCCATTCTCCCTCGTCACAGACCATTTCTCCGCCTTGCGTTCAAGGGAAGGGCATATCAGTACAAAGTTTTACCTTTCAGGCTGTCTCTCCTCATGTGTTCACAAAGGTAATGGAAGCAGCGTTAAAGCCCCTGATAGAGAGAGCGGCATTCGCATTCTAGCTTACATCAACGATTGGCTTATAATAGCGAATTCTCGGCGGACGGTTTGCGAGCACAGAGATTTAACACTTCGGCATCTTGCCCGTTTAGGTCTTCGGGTCAACTGGGAGAAGGGCAAACTCTGCCCCACGCAGAGGATCTCTTTTCTCGGCATGAAACTGGACTCAGACGATTTATCGGCGCGTTTAACAGAAGCGCGCGTCCAGTCATTTATGACTTGCCTTGATTCATTTCGAGGGAAGAATGCGGTCCCGCTGAAACGATTTCAAAAGCTCCTGGGGCTTATGGCAGCAGCCGCGGCTGTGTCAAACCGCTCGGGCTGCTCCATGTGCGACCACTTCAGCGTTGGCTTCACGATCGAGTCCCGAGGTGAAAAAAAAGTAGTATTTAATGTATAAAAAATATACTTAAAATTTAAGTAATATGTTTTTAGTACATTTGTATTCCCAACGTGCTTATTTAAAGTGTATTAAAAATATGTTAAATAGCTTTTAAATGTATTTCAAAAAAGTGTACTAGAGGTACGTTGGTAATAAAAATATGCTTAATTACACTTTTTAAAATTATGCTAAACTCAAGCATACTTTTAATGTATTTCTAAAAAGTGCACTAGATGTAAGGTGGTAATAAATATGTTTAATTACACTTTTTAAAAGTATGCTAAACTCAAGCATACTTTTAATGTATTTCTAAAAAGTGCACTAGATGTAAGCTGGTAATAATTATATCTTTAATTACACTTTTTATAAGTATGCTAAACTCAAGCATACTTTTAATGTATTTCTAAAAAGTGCACTAGAGGTACGCTGGTAATAATTATATCTTTAATTATACTTTTAAAAAGTATGCTAAACTCAAGCATACTTTTAATGTATTTCTAAAAAGTGCACTAGAGGTACGCTGGTAATAAATATATCTTTAATTACACTTTTTATAAGTATGCTAAGCTCAAGAATACTTTTAATGTATTTCTAAAAAGTGCACTAGAGGTACAATGGTAATAAATATATCTTTAATTACACTTTTTATAAGTATGCTAAACTCAAGCATACATTTAATGTATTTCTAAAAGTCCACTAGGGGTACGATGGTAATAAAAATATCTATAATTACGCTTTAAAAAAGTATGCTAAACTCAAGCATACATTTAACGTATTTCTAAAAAGAGCACTAGAGGTACGCTGGGAAAAAATGTTTAATTACACATTTAAAAAAAAAAAAGTATGTTAATCACAAGCATACTTTTACAGAAGTTTTAGTGTATTTAAAAAAAACATATTTTTTTAAACATGTACATTAATTTTAATAGGCTAACATTGCAATTTCAACATCATATCATTGAACTTGCATTATATATTGATTTTACAAAGTTAATCCACATAAATTTGTTAGTGTTTATATTCAAACAACACACGTGACGGACGTGACTAAACCTCATTGGTTCTTGGGATTCAGTACGTCACATTGGCTTCCTGATTATTCTGTTGTTCGATAAACAACGTGCGTGATCGTTGGTAAATGTGGATTAAAAGTTGAAACTAAAACTGTTAAATTATATATAGTGATCATCAGAGAACTTGGATGAAACAACGCGATTCACATGGATTACTTCGGCGATGTTTTTTATTGTTGTTGCGATTAACTTTTTGAAATGTGAGCAGTTTTTAAGTATCAAGTGGATCTGACATCGAGGGGAAATATACGTTTCTTGGTTTTCATTAAAGTACATCGGTTTTTGTTTGAAGATGAATGAGAGAACATGAGGGTAAGTTAAGTGATGACAGATTTT
Organism: Paramisgurnus dabryanus; assembly: GCF_030506205.2. Taxonomy (NCBI): domain Eukaryota; kingdom Metazoa; phylum Chordata; class Actinopteri; order Cypriniformes; family Cobitidae; genus Paramisgurnus; species Paramisgurnus dabryanus. Next base: position 13,553,167 of record NC_133338.1, on the reverse strand, counting down.
TGCTTTTTTATTTTTAGTGAACTATTAAATAAGTAGAACACTTAGTATAACAGTATGTCTTAATTTTAACCCAGCTTCTTCAAGCGTGTATGTTGTGTGGCTTTTGGAACATAACGTTACATTTTTTTGTGAGTAAAGTTAGGCATTTCATTTCTCTTGTTGTATTTCAGAAATCATAACAGCCTGTCTTTTTTTAGCACAGCGGCATTCAAATTGACCAATCAGAGCCGAGAATATCTAATAAGTCGAAGTAGAGATGAACAGATGAAGATACAGCCCATAAAAATAATTATTCTTGGTGGTAAGTTTTTAGTTCTACAGTATTTGTATAACATTTAGATCACTTTTACGTTTTTCTAATGCTAATGTTTAAAGAGTAACTAAACCAACTTTTTTAGTTAATGATCTGTAAGAATGATGCTTTATTAGTGTAAGTTTTTTGACATTTGGATATAAAGTGTTTCAATACTACAATATATGGTGTAAAAACGTCTGAGTGCTGCCCTCTTCAGGTTGAACGGTGGCTACTGCAGTTGAATTTTCCTATTGGATGTTGGGTCCAAAAAAAAAAAAATACTTTACTTGACACTTTTAGACAGTATTACAAAGACAATAATATATTACTAACGTGATTAGCCTGCTGGACGAATTGTAAAAAACAGCACAATGTAAGCGCTGCTAGTACAGGCTAGCTGAATATATCTTAATGATTACAGAGATAAGACAACACATAAAACTTGCAACCTTTCTCAGTTTGCACATCTGGACAATTCTTTACACATCATAGGTTGTAAATTTGGGTAAATCCAGCAAACGAGTAATTTTAGCGATTCTGCTGTCACTCTGCTTTAAATCTGCCGCATCGGAAACTTAAGAGCAGCCTTGAGTCAAATGTGGAACTTTAGTGTGCATAAAATCCATTGGCATGACTTCTGATTTCCTTAAATCTCCTTAAACAGAGGTGAACTTTTCTTGTAAGCAAGACCACAATAGACATGTGAATGGAAAATGCCCTTGGTTAAAATAAAACACAATTATCAAAGTATACAATATTCTGTAATACACACAGGTTACATTATATCAGTGTCAGTGAGTTAAGCCTCCTATAACCCTATGTTTAATGTAACTTGAAGAGTGCCATGTAGCGACGGATCAAACGGACACTCATGTCAAGCTTGATGAGGACACAGTCAAAGCTTTAAAAGGTAAACTGAGGAGTTAACAAAATTCTAATGCATATCTATGTTCATTAATTATTGGTTAATTTTGTATATATTCTGATTCCTTTTCACAGACCTTGTGATTAAGTCTTCAGTGTCTGAATGGCAAGAAGAAGTGACCCTCCACTTAAACGTGACATTTAAACTGCTCTGTGTTTTGGTTCAGCCATTTGCAGGTTTATTTCGAGTTAGTTCAAATGCACTTCTGCATTTATCCAGTAACTTTTTGTTTAGAGAATTACATCATTATGATTATATAATTATTCAATGGTTGCATATTCATAGTGTACTTTTCATATTGATGTATTAATGTTCAACAATTTGATAAAAGTAGCTCATTGCATTTCACTGATCTTTGTTTTATATTGTAAAATCATTTCAATAGCAAATACATACTTAGTTGTTTCTTTAACATTTAATTAGTTGTTAATGATGGAAGAAACCGGTTCGTATGTATGAATACAGAATAGGTATCATTTTAGAATGAGTTAAAACATGTTTTGGTGGCAAACATGCAGGTAAAATAGTACATGTATAACATTCTAATAGTAAACTTGACTGTAATTCAAATGTCACATACAGTACATTAGAAATTATTTATTTTATGTATACAAATGTGTGGGCAATATATTATTATTTCATTTTGTATGCTATATTATTTATGTAATATTATTATATCTGAAATTATTAAATTACATTTATAAATGTTTAAAAGGTGGGTTCAAATGTGCTTCAAGTTGTAACTGAATACAATTTTAGAAAATAGCACAGTTGAGTACACTTAGATTGTCTTAAGTTTGTCTTAACAAGTACTAAATACTACTTTTTAGTATATTAAGCACAATTTACTGCACGAAAATAAAGAGCTTTTGGTACCTTAAGGTTGTGAACTTAAAGTGTATTTTAGTGAACTTTTTCACCTGGGAATACATTTGGTATATTATTTTAACATACTACTAGTATATTTTAAAGTAGATTCATAAATGTTTAAAGGTGGGTTCAAGTTGTAATTAAAGATATTTTTTAAATACAGACCTAGTATGTTAAAATTACATTTTAGATCAACTTCATGGTGTCTCAAAAAAGCACAGTTGAGTACACTAAGATGGTCTTAAGTTCATCTTAAAAAGTACTTAATACTACTTTTTAGTATCCCAGGTGAAAAAAAAGTGCACTAAAATACACTTTATTTAAGTACACTTAGTACACTTTTCCACAATATACTAAAAGTGCTCTATTTTCGCACACTAATTTTGAACTTAGTATACTAAAAAGTAGTATTTAGTACTTCTTAAGATGAACTTAATACCATCTTAGTGTACTCAACTGTGCTATTTTGAGACACCATGAAGTTGAACTAAAATGTATTTTTAACATACTAGGTCTGTATTTATAAAAAAATATATTTAATTATAACTTGAAGTACACTTGAACCCACCTTTAAGCATTTTTAAATATACTTTAAAGTATACTAATGGTAAGTTAAAATAATATTCCAAATGTATTCCCAGGTGAAAAAAGTTCACTAAAATACACTATTTAAGTACACTTTCCACAATATACTAAAAGTGCTCTATTTTCGCACACTAATTTTGAACTTAGTATACTAAAAAGTAGTATTTAATACTTCTTAAGATGAACTTAATACCATCTTAGTGTACTCAACTGTGCTATTTTGAGACACCATGAAGTTGAACTAAAATGTATTTTTAACATACTATGTCTGTATTTAAAAATATATATTTCATTATAACTTAAAGTACACTTGAACCCACTTTTAAGCATTTTTAAATATACTTTAAAGTATACTAATGGTATGTTAAAATAATATTCCAAATGTATTCCCAGGTGAAACAAGTTCACTAAAATACACTATTTAAGTACACTTTCCACATTATACTAAAAGTGCTCTATTTTCACACACTAATTTTGAACTTAGTATACTAAAAAGTAGTATTAAGTACTTTTTAAGATGAACTTAAAACCATCTTTGTGTACTCAACTGTGCTTTTTTGAGACACCATGAAGTTGAACTAAAATGTAATTTTAACATACTAGGTCTGTATTTAAAAAATATCTTTAATTACAACTTGAACCCACCTTTAAACATTTACGAATCTACTTTAAAATATACTAGTAGTATGTTAAAATAATATACCAAATGTATTCCCAGGTGAAAAAGTTCACTAAAATACACTTTAAGTTCACAACCTTAAGGTACCAAAAGCTCTTTATTTTCGTGCAGTAAATTGTGCTTAATATACTAAAAAGTAGTATTTAGTACTTGTTAAGACAAACTTAAGACAATCTAAGTGTACTCAACTGTGCTATTTTCTAAAATTGTATTCAGTTACAACTTGAAGCACATTTGAACCCACCTTTTAAACATTTATAAATGTAATTTAATAATTTCAGATATAATAATATTACATAAATAATATAGCATACAAAATGAAATAATAATATATTGCCCACACATTTGTATACATAAAATAAATCATTTCTAATGTTCTGTATGTGACATTTGAATTACAGTCAAGTTTACTATTAGAATGTTATACATGTACTATTTTACCTGCATGTTTGCCACCAAAACATGTTTTAACTCATTCTAAAATGATACCTATTCTGTATTCATACATACGAACCGGTTTCTTCCATCATTAACAACTAATTAAATGTCAAAGAAACAACTAAGTATGTACTCACTGCTATTGAAATGATTTTACAATATAAAACAAAGATCAATGAAATGCAATGAGCTACTTTTATCAAATTGTGGAACATTAATACATCAATATGAAAAGTACACTATGAATATGCAACCATTGAATAATTATATAATCATAATGATGTAATTCTCTAAACAAAAAGTTACTGGACAAATGCAGAAGTGCATTTGAACTTACTCGAGATAAACCTACAAATGGCTGAACCAAAACACAGAGCAGTTTAAATGTCACGTTTAAGTGGAGGGTCACTTCTTCTTGCCATTCAGACACTGAAGACTTAATCACAAGGTCTGTGAAAAGGAAACAGAATATATACAAAATTAACCAATAATTAATGAACATATGCATTAGAATTTTGTTAACTTCTCAGTTTACCTTTTAAATCTTTGACTGTGTCCTCATCAAGCTTGACATGAGTGTCCGTTTGATCCGTCGCTACATGGCACTCTACAAGTTACATTGAACAAAGGGTTATAGGAGGCTTAACTCACTGACACTGATATAATGCAACCTGTGTGTATTACAGGATATTCTTTACTTTGATAATTGTGTTTTATTTTAACCAAGGGCATTTTCCATTGACATGTCTATTGTGGTCTTGCTTACAAGAAAAGTTCACCTCTGTTTAAGGAGATTTAAGGAAATCAGAAGTCATGCCAATGGACTCTATGCACGCTTAACTTCCACATTTGACTCAAGGCTGCTCTTAAGTTTCCGATGCAGGAGATTTAAAGCAGAGTGACAGCAGAATCGCTAAAATTACTTGTTTGCTGGATTTACCCAAATTTACAACCTATGATGTGTGAAGAATTGTCCAGATGTGCAAACTGAGAAAGGTTGCAAGTTTTATGTGTTGTTTTATCTCTGTAATCATTAAGATATATTCAGCTACAGGGGCGGATCTACCGGGGTGGCAGTTGCCACCCCATATGCCACCCCAGCGCGGGTATCCTAATATATATAATTTATACCCGAGTAGGCTCTTTTAACCAGAAAGGCAATGTAGTTTTTCTCTGCATGTGTTTGGGGGTGGGAGACACATATCTGACGATGATTGGTGTGTGTGTCTTAGACGGGGTGGGACAACCACGTAGCTGATGGTGATTGGCTTAATTTCCATCGTTAGCCAACCAGAGGCAGCAGAGTTCATACACAAGCATGCAGTCAGTCCGAGCAGAAAGTCTTTTACAGTGTAAAAAAAGTCCGCGCAGATTTGCCAATTTAGTGACTTGGTCGCTAGATTAAGAAACTTTTTAGACCCCTTTAGCGACTTTATTAAAAAAGCGACTAGGACAAATCTAGCAATCTTTTCTGGCGTGGTTGGAGACGTTTGGAAACTGCGGTGAAAGGATGCATCGCCCCATCCAAGGCACTCACATGCAGCCCGGTTCTCGCGCTGCAGTCCATCCCTTCCGAGTCGCACAAATCCGCAACAACAGAGCGATGGGAAGTACAACGAGCTCAAAACAAAGGTAGCGGACGCAAACACAAAGTATAAAAAGCACAAACGTTACTTTTCCATCGTTGAGGTTAAAGGCAAGAATGATTATGAACGTGCAACTTATGCCCATGAAGAAAGAGTCTCTTCACGTCTGTAGCGAGTAATTCTGATCTAATAAAGCACCTCACATCATCACATGCTGCCAAAACAAATTCTCTTTAGTGTCTTAAAGTGATTAAGTTGAGCATCACATCAGCAAATCAGAGTACTAAATACGGTCATATTTATAGATAAATGTTGCATCAGGATAAAAATACAAAAATTAAACTGATGTTAAATATTGCACGAGGTAGTTGCTTGGTAGTTAAAACAACTGAACTGCAGGTTTGTGTAAGCAGTAAATATCTTTTAAGCAGTTCTTTCTAGAGTTAGCCCGTCATGTCTTAGCTACTGCAGCAATCAAAATATTCCATACGTGCATATGAAATCACTCGTTATGATATAGTCTGATGTTTTTATTTGTCTTCGTTAAGGAGACAAAACTATTCAGTGTTGTGTATGTTTAGAAAGCTTGAAAGACAACTTAATGCAGCATTTTCCAGGATATTATGAAAAGAAAGGCTGATATCCATTCTTTTTACCAAAAAGAATAGAAAAATCAAATACTATGGGAGTGGAAGGTACAAATAAAACAGAAAAATATGTTGTGGAAGGGAAAGGAATAGATGAAGTAATGAAGGAAAGAAACATATGGATGGCAAAGAGCTAAAAAGAAGTGAAAAGACAGAAATCCATCATGAAGTGAGTGAAAGGATTAAAGAAGAGGGTTATGAGATGTGTGCCTTTCAAATATGTTTTACATTAATATAAACTAGGCAATCCTATTTTATTTATATAACTGTCTTTATACCATTATGTTCAACCAGTCAGTGTTTTTAGATATTGATAAGCTGTATGTATTAACTTAGTATTAAGACAAAGGGTGCTACAGAGATGCTAAAGGTAGCTGCTTGGGTACTTACTTATAGGAACATTTGTTGTTGCGGTTATTAATGTTATAAAAATTTGAGGTCCAGTGTTCACAGAATATAGTATATACAGTATATAATTTCTTGAATCCACGACAACCATGCAAGGACGCTTACTTCATTGCCACCCCTTGTAGTTCTCATGCCACCCCCTTGCCACCCCATAAATAATTTTCTAGATCCGCCCCTGTTCAGCTAGCCTGTACTAGCAGTGCTTACATTGTGCTGTTTTTTACAATTCGTCCAGCAGGCTAATCACGTTAGTAATATATTATTGTCTTTGTAATGTTGTCTAAAAGTGTCCGGTCCAACATCCAATAGGAAAATTCAACTGCAGTACAGGGCTCAAAATTAACTTTTTTTTGGTAGCACTGGTGCTCACAACTTTAAAGAGTTAGGAGCACCAGCAAAAATGTAGGCGCATCCATCCAAAAATTAAAAAGCACCACAAATACAATGTATATGTTAATAGATTTATTTTATTAAAATAAAATGCAACCACCAGGCTTTACATATCCTATGGCCAGCTTTTAAAATTTGGTCTTTAATTTTATTTTTTTTACTGCATAGTTTCCTAAATTAATACCCAACTGCTTTTGAAATAGTATAGCAATAATAATTTACCAATTACAGATTACAGGTAAAATGATTAAGATTACAATAGAAAATCTAGCAAACACGTAAAACACTGATTAATTGGGACATTTACAAAAGTGACCTTAATATAGAAGGCTTAATATAGAAGGCTAATATTGGTATTGATAACTGCATTACCAGGATGCTATTACTACTAAATATGTTTTAAAAAATATATTTTTTTATAAAAACATACCATCAACATTGTCGTGTTCCACATCAACATGGACCACAAGGATGTTTGTCGGATGTCCATTCACCAGCGCATGCGCACATACACTATCAAACACTCTTTGATAGACAAGTCGGTGTCTCCATCAATAATAAACACATTTGTCATGACACTATTTGTGTTTTTGGCACTTTCGCCATGTTTAAGCAAGGTCTGGCGCTTAAAATGTTTTGATTCCGCCACCAACGCCGTTTTACAGGATTTACAGTAAACACATTAAGTTACATCGAGCCATTTTCATAGCGGAGACACTCGAAATCTTTAAGCCACTCTCTCTGAAAGGTTTAACGTCAAGTCTTATTTTCCGGTGGTGGAGTCGCATTTGAATCCGGATCGTCTGATTAATTACAGTAGTAACATTGGCTGTAGTCGGCTTGTTCTCGTCATGCTCGCGGTGCATCTCATTTTCGCGCTTCACGTACCAATGTAGCACGGCAACAAGGAATGACTGACGCTCATATTAGCCAATCTGCGGTCTTCATTAAACGTAAGAACTTAATGGTGAAATTTGATTGGTTATGTAACGTTAGAGAGAACACTGAACCTGGGACAGCAGCACGCAGCATCACAATCTAAATCAAGTCGCACCACAACAAAATGGGCAGTCGCAGAAATGCTCCCAAATATATTTTAAGATCGCACAGATTAAATTTCGGTCGCATATGCGACCAAAATATTCGCAATTTCGAGCCCTGCCAGTAGCCACCGTTCAACCTGAAGAGGGCAGCACTCAGACGTTTTTACAACATATATTGTAGTATTGAAACACTTTATATCCAAATGTCAAAAAACTTACAGTAATAAAGCATCATTCTTACAGATCATTAACTAAAAAAGTTGGTTTAGGGTTTAGTTACTCTTTAAACATTAGCATAAGAAAAACGTAAAAGTTATCTAAATGTTATACAAATACTGTAGAACTAAAAACTTACCACCAAGAATAAGTATTTTTACGGGCTGTATCTTCATCTGTTCATCTCTACTTCGACTTATTAGATATTCTCGGCTCTGATTGGTCAATATGAATGCCGCTGTGCTAAAAAAAGACAGGCTGTTATGATTTCTGAAATACAACAAGAGAAATGAAAAGAAAACTTTACTCACAAAAAAAAATGTAACGTTATGTTCCAAAGGCCACACAACATACACGCTTTAAGAAGCTGGGTTAAAATTAAGACATACTGTAATACTAAAAGTTCTACTTATTTAATAGTTCACTAAAAATAAAAAGCAAAAATCTGTCATCACTTAACTTACCCTCATGTTCTCTCATTCATCTTCAAACAAAAACCGATGTACTTTAATGAAATCCAAGAAACGTATATTTCCCCTCGATGTCAGATCCACTTGATAACCTACTTAAAAACTGCTCACATTTCAAAAAGTTAATCGCAACAGCAATAAAAAACATCGCCGAAGTAATCCATGTGAATCGCGTTGTTTCAGCCAAGTCCTCTGATGATCACTATATATAATTTAACAGTTTTAGTTTCAACTTTTAATCCACATTTACCAACGATCACGCACGTTGTGTATCGAACAACTGAATCAGGAAGCCAATGTGACGTACTTAATCCCAAGAACCAATGAGGTTTAGTCAGGTCCGTCACGTGTGTTGTTTGAATATAAACACTAACAAATTTATGTGGACTAACTTTGTGAAATCAATATATAATGCAAGTTCAATGATATGATGTTGAAATTGCAATGTTAGCCTATTAAAATTAATGTACATGTTTAAAAAAATATATGTTTTTTTCTAAATACACTAAAACCTCTGAAAAGGATGCTTGTGTTTAACATACTTTTTTTTTAAATGTGTAATTAAACATATATTTTTTCCCAGCGTACCTCTAGTGCTCTTTTTAGAGATACGTTAAATGTATGCTTGAGTTTAGCAGACTTATAAAAAGTGTAAATAAAAATATATTTATTACCAGTGTACCTCTAGTGCACTTTTTAGAAATACATTAAAAGTATGCTTGAGTTTAGCATACTTTTTTAAAGTGTAATTAAAGATATAATTATTACCAGCGTACCTCTAGTGTACTTTTTAGAAATACATTAAAAGTATGCTTGAGTTTAGCATACTTGTAAAAAGTGTAATTAAAAATATATTTATTACCAGTGTACCTCTAGTGCACTTTTTAGAAATACATTAAAAGTATGCTTGAGTTTAGCATACTTTTTTAAAGTGTAATTAAAGATATAATTATTACCAACGTACCTTTAGTATACTTTTTAGAAATACATTAAAAGTATGCTTGAGTTTAGCATACTTATAAAAAGTGTAATTAAACATATATTTATTACCAGTGTACCTCTAGTGCACTTTTTAGAAATACATTAAAAGTATGCTTGAGTTTAGCATACTTTTTTAAAGTGTAATTAAAGATATAATTATTACCAGCGTACCTCTAGTGTACTTTTTAGAAATACATTAAAAGTATGCTTGAGTTTAGCATACTTGTAAAAAGTGTAATTAAAAATATATTTATTACCAGTGTACCTCTAGTGCACTTTTTAGAAATACATTAAAAGTATGCTTGAGTTTAGCATACTTTTTTAAAGTGTAATTAAAGATATAATTATTACCAACGTACCTTTAGTATACTTTTTAGAAATACATTAAAAGTATGCTTGAGTTTAGCATACTTATAAAAAGTGTAATTAAACATATATTTATTACCAGTGTACCTCTAGTGCACTTTTTAGAAATACATTAAAAGTATGCTTGAGTTTAGCATACTTTTTAAAAGTGTAATTAAAGATATAATTATTACCAGCGTACCTCTAGTATACTTTTTAGAAATACATTAAAAGTATGCTTGAGTTTAGCATACTTATAAAAAGTGTAATTAAAGATATATTTATTACCAGTGTACCTCTAGTGCACTTTTTAAAAATACATTAAAAGTATGCTTGAGTTTAGCATACTTTTTAAAAGTGTAATTAAAGATATAATTATTACCAGCGTACCTCTAGTGCACTTTTTAGAAATACATTAAAAGTATGCTTGAGTTTAGCATACTTATAAAAAGTGCAATTAAAGATATATTTATTACCAGTGTACCTCTAGTGCACTTTTTAGAAATACATTAAAAGTATGCTTGAGTTTAGCATACTTATAAAAAGTGTAATTAAAGATATAATTATTACCAGCTTACATCTAGTGCACTTTTTAGAAATACATTAAAAGTATGCTTGAGTTTAGCATACTTTTAAAAAGTGTAATTAAGCATATATTTATTACCAACGTACTTGTAGTACACTTTTTTGAAATGCATTTAAAAGCTATTTAACATATTTTTAATACACTTTAAATAAGCACGTTGGGAATACAAATGTACTAAAAACATATTACTTAAATTTTAAGTATATTTTTAATACATTAAATACAACTTTTTTTTCACCTGGGATAGCCTACTAAGTTCAAAATTAGTGTGCGAAAATAGAGCACTTTTAGTATAATGTGGAAAGTGTACTTAAATAGTGTATTTTGGTGAACTTTTTTCACCTGGGAATACATTTGGAATATTATTTTAACATAACATTAGTATACTTTAAAGTATATTTAAAAATGCTTAAAGGTGGGTTCAAGTGTACTTCAAGTTATAATGAAATATATTTTTTTTAAATACAGACATAGTATGTTAAAAAAACATTTTAGTTCAACTTCATGGTGTCTCAAAATAGCACAGTTGAGTACACTAAGATGGTATTAAGTTCATCTTAAGAAGTACTAAATACTACTTTTTAGTATACTAAGTTCAAAATTAGTGTGCGAAAATAGAGCACTTTTAGTATAATGTGGAAAGTGTACTTAAATAGTGTATTTAAGTGAACTTTTTTCACCTGGGAATACATTTGGAATATTATTTTAACATACCATTAGTATACTTTAAAGTAAATTTAAAAATGCTTAAAGGTGGGTTCAAGTGTACTTCAAGTTATAATTAAATATATATTTTTAAATACAGACCTAGTATGTTAAAAATACATTTTAGTTCAACTTCATGGTGTCTCAAAATACCACAGTTGAGTACACTAAGATGGTATTAAGTTCATCTTAAGAAGTACTAAATACAACTTTTTAGTATACTAAGTTCAAAATTAGTGTGCGAAAATAGAGCACTTTTAGTATATTGTGGAAAAGTGTACTTAAATAAAGTGTATTTTAGTGCACTTTTTTTTCACCTGGGGGTGCACCGGCATCCACAGTGTAACAATTACACCTGCGTGTTGCCTAACATTCCCCCGTGGTCAGACCCCGCGTTTCTCAGGGCCGGTGTGCCCATGAGACAGGTCTCTCGGCATGTTGTTGTCCACACAGATGCGTCCGACACGGGCTGGGGAGCCACATACGACGGGCTTGCAGCTTCAGGGGTGTGGACAGCACCCCAGCTGCACTGGCATATCAATTGCCGCGAGTTGTGGGCGGTATATCTGGGACTTGTACACTTCACTATGGAGCTGCGAGGGAAGGATGTACTAGTACGCACCGACAACACTGCAACCGTTGCGTATATCAACCGTCAAGGCGGTTTGCGCTCTCGTCACCTGTCGCATCTCGCCCGTCATCTCCTCCTTTGGAGTCAGAAGCATCTGAGGTCCCTTCGTGCCATTTACATCCCGGGCTCCCTCAATACAGCGGCAGACGTGCTTTCCAGAGCTGCGCGCCCCGGCGAATGGCGACTCCACCCCCAGACGGTTCAGCTGATTTGGAAGAAGTTCGGTCGTGCACAGATAGATCTGTTTGCGTCGCCGGACGATACCCACTGTCGCCTATTCTATTCACTAACAGAGGGCAGCCTCGGCGTGGATGCGTTGGCACACAGCTGGCGGTGGGAGATGCGCAAATACGCATTCCCCCAGTGAGCTTAATCGCACAGAAGCTGTGCAAGGTCAGGCAGGACAAGGAGAGCCTCTTTCTGGTCACGCCTTACTGGACGACCAGGAATTGGTTTCCAGAATTTATGCTCCTCTCGACAGCCCCTCCCTGGCGGATTCCCCTGAGAAAGGACCTTCTTTCTCAGCTAGGGGGCACGTTATGGCACCCGCGCCCCGACCTGTGGAATCTCCATGTATGGTCGTTGAGCGCGCGCAAGGTTTATGTGATTTATCGCAAGCAGTATCTAACACCATCGCCACGGCACGATCGCCGTCCACAAGACGAGAATGCCCCATTAACATCGTGCTTTCATATCTTCAACACCGTGTGGAGCGTAGGCTGTCACCCTCCACCATTAAAGTTGATATTGCCGCTATATCTGCTCATCACTCGCTTATCAACGGCAGATCGGGCGGCCAGCACTATTTAGTTTTTAGGTTCGTAGCCTCTTATGGAACGGCTGAAATTTCACAAGGGGGCGCATTTGTTCCTCAGACGTTGCACAATAAACATGACATCCGAATATAGTCATTATAATCATGAATGAAAAGTGAGATTCGAACGAATGTCTGTTAGTGAACTTATTGTATACACTATTTATATCGTCATTCGGTCAGAAACTTCAAGATTGTGAGATGAACAAATCGTTTTGGATTAAAAGGCTTGGATATTCCATTTCCTTGGACTTTTGGGGATTTATGAACAATTTGTTTTGGACAATTTCACCGAAGCGGATAAAGGAAAGATTTTGAAGGTAAGTAAATATCCTAAATCGGCGCCGCCCGGTTCAGGTAACTAACAACTAGATTACAGTTTTATGACTGCTAAAAATCATATTATGCTTTCTGTGTGCGCTTAATGGAATCCCGAAAGTCTAAGCTTTACAACGATGTGCCGCATGACCGTATATTTTGAAGATTTAATGCTTCAAAGTTACAATGACGTAATGCAGCCTCACGTGCAAGGGAGGGGGTGTGCCGTGTACGGCACAGTGTTCCTTATCAGGTTAAGAGGCCCTCGAAGGCTGAACCCTTCGCGCCCTCCCTCTAGTCCTCCTTGGGACCTGACCATGGTGCTGAAAGCCCTGCAGGGACCCCCGTTCGAGCCTTTGCAGTCTGCGAGTCTTAAGTTTTTGTCAATGAAAACTCTGACCCTGCTGGCATTGGCTTCCGTTAAGAGGGTAGGGGATCTACATGCATTCTCTGTTGACGATTCGTGCCTTCAGTTTGGTCCTGCTGTCTCGAGGGTAACACTTAGACCCTTAATTGGAACTGGAGGGCTTTTTGCAGACACTCGAAGAGGTCAGCCCCTAGTGACGTTTTGGTAGGGATTCTCAATTTGTCGGTCACGACGTGACGTCGTAGTGACCAACTGAAAGAGAACGTATCAGTTACGGATGTAACCCTCATTCCCTGAAGGAGGGAACGGAGACGTCACGTCCCTTCGCCACAGGTGCTGCCACCTGCTGTTACGGCTTTCTCAGCAAAAAAGAAGCTAATTTCCCTATTTGCACATGCTGCTTATATACGCACCTGGCGGGGCGGCGCCAGCATTATGCAAATATCTCAATGCCAAGTTCATTAGCGTTTTAGTAGTATTCGAAGCAGATTGGTCTCTCTAAGCGAGTTCCCAATTCGTCGGTCACGACGTGACGTCTCCGTTCCCTCCTTCAGGGAACAAGGGTTACATCCGTAACCGAGACGTTTTGTTGTTGCTGGCATGTCTGTAATTGCTAAAAACAATGCCTTAAGAAAGATCTCATTTTGTCAAGGTCTAATTAAACATTATGTAAGGGATAAAACTGACTGGACCTATCTATGAATTAAAAGATTCGACTGAAGACCGTCCAGCCAATCAGAATCAAGAATTCCAACAGACTATATAAAACATCTATTTACTTAAGATATGATTACATGACTAGCTCAAACTTGTTTTTTTTCCTGTACAGCTGGAATAACAAAAAAATTGGTTGTGCCATATTCAATGTCTGAGACAGAGTTTGTTGCAAGAATAAGGGAAGAATTCCATGAAGTGCAGCTCTGTGATTTTACACTCGGCAGAAACGTATTATGACTTTAAGTCTGCCTACAATTTCCCCTGCAAGCATAAAGTCTTGCAAAAGTCTACGAAATTCAAGGTTGGCTGTGTACATTAGACCAAGGGTATGATTCTTTTTACTTTTTTTAAGTGTATGTATAACACTTTTTTCTGTTGCGCTGGAGCATTTGCAAAACATTTCAAGTGAATTTCACTAAATGTTACGTACAAACAGCAAAACACAATTTATTGTGTGCACAATTTATTAGCATTTGAAAATGTATGCACAAGCAATTTAGAAATTTACAGAGCCCCTAAGGTGACATTGGAGTAAAAAAATGTTTAGTTTCATGTGTTCACGGGAAGCCTTCATTTGCCAAATTTTTTGTAAAAGCGAAAGTTTCACGTGCACACGCAAAACTAAACTTTATTTAATTTTTGCTCCATGTCCCCTTAGGGGCTCAAACAGGTTTAAAAATTTGTATTTCGATCTGAGAAATGCTCCAAAGTGTGGAAAAAAATGTTCAACAGTGATTTTAATGTGGCTGCAGGCCATAATATTTTTCTATTATTCATATAATATTTTATTGTTTTTTATAAGAAAAGCTTTTTGTACTTTTCTAGGTTTTGGGGCCAACAGTGGATGAACGTATGGTATTAAATTTTAAGAAACTAAAGGCCAATACATGCAAATTCAATTGACTGCTTTACACCAAGTCATACTTTGTTATGTAATAATAGCTTATGTAACTTTTTTTAGGTTTTGGAGCCAGCTGTGGATGAAAATATAGCACAAGATGACAATGTAATTTCTCAACTGTTTAATCTTAAAAGGGACATTCAACAAGACGTTTTTAAGATATTAAATAAATCTTTGATGTCCTCAGAGTACATATGTGAAGTTTTAGCTCAAAATACCATATAGGTAATTTATTGTGGCATATTAAAATAGGCACTTTATGGGTCTGAGCAAAAATGCACCGTTTTTGTGTGTATCCCTTTAAATCCAAATGAGTTGCTCAGGTGGGCGGAGTCTCAAGCGCTGGTGCTGTAGACAAGACAGAGCATCAAGATGGAGATTCTCTCACGAAAGAAGTTAGTAAGCGATGTTCAGTTTAAAAAGTCAATCATCTGTTTTATGCATATTAAAAACACGTTTATCAGCATATGGGGAACATTGTGGAATTAAAATAAAGACTTTTAGGTCTCATGCTGCAAGTGTTTTAAACAGGCACAATGGTTTTCAGCATGTTACAATAAAATACACTTCCACAATCACTCAGAAGTTTACTTTTTGACCAAACCACACAAACACATTTAAATGATCTGTAATAAAACAACACGTTTAATGCTTAAACTTTAGAGAAACAGATCAAATGACATGTTTATGCTTATTGTGTATGATTGAACACATTCGCGTCTCTGTCAGTCTCTCACTCTCTGTCTTGTGACTCCTCGTATTCATTTGAAACTTCAGAGAAACATTAAACAACATATTTATGCTTATTCCCAGACAGCACACGTACGTCTGCCCGACGTCGGCTCAAGAGCGTACGTCGGCCTCCTTATCTGAAACATCTAATAAGTATCGGCCAGGCATCGGCCAAATCTTCAGTCAAGTCAACGGTATTTCCCGCTCATCAAGCTTGTCTGTTACGTCGGCTTTGGGTCGGATAACTATACCGGAGGCCGATGCCGCGCTTCTCTCTGTTGGTGCGTGTCCAGTTACTCCTCCCTTTGCAATGCAACCCACCAGAGCAAAGGCGACATCATGGGTGTGTACAAGAACTAAGTAAATGATAATAAGTGAAGAAAAATGGAATCCGTTAAGTAAATGTAAATGGTTTAATATAATATACATGTTGCGAATTCTTTATGGTTTATCTATTATTGTACGTAACTTATCTCGTTAAAGTGTTGGGTTACGTGAAATGCGCAGTGCATAGTTTAAAGCATATACGTTTCTAGCGTAAGTGTGGTATTCTCTGTTACGAAAGTATGCTAGCTGGAGTTTTCACTCGTGTGCAGCATCCTTCAGTGCAAGTTAAAGTTTATGACACAGTAAGGTCATATCATTATACTATGTTTAATGATTAATGTTTGTGTGCACCGTAACTATTTCTGGCATTACGCCAGTTTTGCCGCTGTTTCGTGATCTGTATAATTATCAGTGTAATCGCGCTAACACTTGCGTTAGCACGGGTGCTTATAACACTAATACCTGCAATATATGTTTAGTTCTTCTTATTATGGGCATAATCCTGTATTCTACAGTTTGTTATCTGTTGCTATAATAATGCTGCATAACGTGATTTATGCTATTATATTTCTTTCCGTAGTTTATATCCTTGCTTAGTGTATATATGAGAGTTCATGATGTTTCATTTGTAATACGGTTGAATCCGTATGTAGACAGGTTATTTTTTATGTCTTATTTGTTTATTACAGAAACTACCTCAGTTGAATACTGGCATGTGTACAAGGTTGAAACTTGCATAAATAAAAGCGAAATCTGATGACTCCTCCCTAATCAGAGTACTGAAGTGGTTAACAGCCTTTAAAACTAGCAATCAGTGGGGTCAACAATAAAAGTAAAAATAAATAAAATAGCAGCGCTTTCTTTGCTTTTAATGACACCCAGCTGCTAAGTTCCATTAATCCGAAGCAGGAGGGGGTAGTAATGTACATACGCTGGTTGCCAGCCGCCGTTAATACTCAAGTAAGTTAGAGAAAAGGCAACTCGGGAAAGTGAGTACAAATAAGGGATTATTGGCTTGTTTTACACGTATCATTGTTTTGTGTTCCCCTCCTTCGTAAAAAAACAGACAATTCCACGTCAACTCGAACACGCAAAACCCCGGTATGAAGCTTTGTCATGAGCATGCCAAACCAACAGATGGCGATATATTCCTTAACCCAGAGAAGCCACTCCAGTCTCGTCTTGCCATGAACAAGGAAAAAATGCGGGAGCTGACTTCGCAGACGTACGTGGTTCAGGTAAGTTTTCGACAAAAATCTTATATTTAAAGTCTTAAAAGTTAGTATAAGGCACTCCGTCTACTACAGCACAGCAAATAAAGTCATAATGTTTGTAGTACTAGCAGCGCTATTCAGATTTGATGCATTTTTGCTAAAATGTTTTATTTAATAGAGATTATAATTTCCATTATTTTTATCAATCTAAATACCTTTCACTTGTTCAGTATTGTGTTTTTGTTGCTATGTAAACGATGAACTTAATATAGGCAGATGGCCATTGCTTTTCTGAACAGCAGTTGGAAGTATTCTGAGGTAATTAAAATTTTAGGAAAAATATGAGCATGATTATCGATGATTATATAATTGAGTTCAATAACATAGTAATTTTGGTTGTTTCATTTCATTGTGAGTGTTTGTTTGATGTTTAAATGATCAACATAATATGGTTAATTGTTCTGTCCCGTTTGTTAGAAAAGCTTTTGCAAATATCTTGTCTGAGGTAAATTGTCATTTTAAACACATTTAGTGAGTGTGAATAATATGATTTTTGTCTCTATATATATTTATGATGCTCTGGCAGTTTTAGTTACTGTGTAAAGTGTATTATTATGATCTGTATGATAGTTTGAGTGCTTACAATGGCAGCAAATTTAAAAACAAAACAAACAAAAGATGTTTACATTGACATTATTTAAGTTAGTTCAGATTTTTTGACAACCATTTTGTTATGCACAGTGCAATCTGATTTACGTTATTGTATATCAGATGTATGAAATGTACAGTGATTTAATGAACAGGTGTTTCATATCATAGTCATTTGCCATACTGTGGATTTTAAACACATCAAGGGCTGGAAATGACTGAATAAATTTCTTGCCTTTTTCCTTAGCTAATATTTCCCTCATATATGTTTCCTCTCTTCTTGTGTGTTAACAGGTCATTGGCACTGCTGTGTAAGTGTTTCACTGACAGACACCTCAAGACATTTTAGTGGGTGTAACTGGACATCATTTATGTTAATCTGTAATATTCAATTATTATGTTTTATGTCTTTGCAAAACAGATCACAACATCATTTGCTGTAAGTTGTTTTTAACCAGCTGTTACAAAAATTTTTATTATTTGACTTTAACCCTAAGTGTTTTTGATCTTAACCATACTGTCATATTAGTTTTATCGGAGATAGGACATAGAGGTACTAAGCCATCTGTTTCTCTGTGCAGGTTATGTACATCTAGGATGCGATCAATCCAGATGAGATTCTCTCCAATGCCAGCAAACCGACAGTGTAAGACACGAGCCAGCACTTCTCCCACCACATTGCCTCAGGCTTTTGAGATACCGACTTATAACTGCTTCTCCCCCCTATGTTGGAATCACCGGGGCCTCCATCGCCCGGCATGTACACGCTACATTAGGTGTAGGTAAGACGCACACTCACTGCTTCCCTGGTGCTTGTGTTCTCAATGTTTCTGTGCAGGTGCCTGGGATAATGAAGACAATTTGGGTTGTCGTGTTACACGCCAGGTGAACAACATCAGAGTGCGGCAGTCAGAGATCCTAAAGAAGGACTCCATATGTTTAGTCGAGACAGTACGCCGTACATCTCTTACGACGAGGATATTTGTTTCAGGACCGCTTTCCCGATACTGACAAGGACATTTAAGGTTCAATGGACAACTTGCTTTCAATGAATGGTTAATGTCTGTAGCCCTTTTCACACACATATTATGGAAAAAATACAGAGTACACATCCGGGAGTTGTTCGGGATTATTTGATTTTGGTTAATTCACGCTGCCAATAGTTATCTAGATTTGTTTGTGCTTTCACACACATGCACTTGGTAGGTTTTTCGTAGTATCTGTAGTTTGCTTATCCGTGATTTCTCTCTCGAGAAACCACACGTGTATTTTTTTGTTTATGATAAGATCATAAAGGAGTGCGTTACACCAGTGCTTCCCAATCCTGGTCCTCGAGCACGCCCTCTCAAAAAGTTTTAGATGTCTCCTTATTTAACTCATCAGCTTGTTAGGGAGACATTTTTACCATTTTGGAAGGAGGCTGATAAGTTGAATCAGGTGTTTTAAATAAGTTTTTGGGAGGGGGTGCTCGAGGACCAGGATTGGGAAGCACTGCGTTACACGCTGTTTTGTTATGCTGGTGAATGTTCATAGCTGATAGTGACGAGCCCCCTGATTTCTTCTTCAGTCCAGTTTGTAGATTTTTCTCATTGTGAATGTTAATCTGCATTTAAATCTGCCATGTCAAAGGGGAAAAGGCTATATTTTTGTCGTGATGACACAATATTTATGTTGACTTATTATCGACGTTGAAATTGACACCGCCGATTCTATCCACCAAAAGCAACAGCTCTAAGTCTAGCATACACATAATTGCATTCACTAACCTTTGCCTCAGGTTATAAATAACTTAATAATCACAACCATCCACTACCTAAAAAGCTATGAACAGCAGTCATGCAAATTTTCTCAATTTGCTTTTCTATTTCTACTAGCATTTATGTGAGCTGCAGTCTGGATCCTGCCTCTGTCAGATGACCTAACACAAATGGAAAGATGACATCGACCCTTGCAAGGACTTCAGACGATCCCAGCACTGGACTACATACAGTGGTAATCATGTGCGTTTCATGTTTAACTTTGGATACTTTTGGAGATCATTTCATCTTCCCCTCGCTTAAATGTTTACATTATCAGAATTTTTTTACCAGGGGTGCCCAAACTTGTGCATGTCCCTGTACTGATATATACTATACAAATAATATAAGTTGAATTTACTTATTTGAAACGCATTATACTAAACACTACACTGCAATGTTGTTTTTAACGTTTGTGCATAATATATGATTTTTTGTCTTTTTCCTTCATTAGATTTTCAGTAGTCCGTGTCAAATTTTCTTTCAAGGTAAGATAGCTTTACATGTTTTTTATTGTGCTTTAGTGGTCACACAGGCCCGGTTTATGTACTTAACCAGCATGAGTTTATTTATTGTGATATACACAAAACAAGATATTTTGATAAATGATGTTAAGTACACAGCTGCTCATTTACTTCAATAAAATGTCTTTTTCCTATTATGGAAGTCAATGGGTACCATCAACTGTATGATTGACATCATTTATCAGATTAAAGAATTTTTGGCAAGTTTATAACAACATGAAGGTGAGTAAATGATACAATTATAATTTTTACGTAAACTTTTAGCTTTGAAGGATTATTTACTCAACCCCATGTTATCCAAGATGTTTGTCTTTCTTTCTTTAGCCAAACACAATCAGAGTTATATTAAATACTGTCCTGGCCAGTGGCGGCTCGTGACTGCTCTTCTGAGGGGTGCGAATTCAAAATAAGTGTTCAGAGTGTCATGTGTGTTGCTCGTGTCTTCAAAAATATGTGTTTGTTACATCATGTAAACCATGTGCATCACGTGTCTTGTCAAAAGAAGTGCCTGCTGCACACGCGTCAAAACCTTTTATGATAAAAGAGATGCTCACGTTCACAAAATACACAAAATACACACAACACATTCACTTAACATTAAACTCTGATTACGCATGAGATAATGCAGGTATCTTTTATCATAAACCATTATGACGTGTGTGCAGCAGGCACTTATTTTGAAATGACACGTGATTCACATGCGATACGCCTAACACATATTTTAAAATGACGAACCACACACATGACGGGCTACATACATGTTGGGATGAGCTTCGCATTGCATTTTGCGCCCTCGGAAAATAAGTCATTGTCCGCCACTGGTCCTGGTTCTTCAATGCTTAAAGGAATAGTCTACTCATTTTCAATATTAAAATATGTTATTACCTTAACTAAGAACTGTTGAATCATCCCTCTATCATCTGTGTGTGTGCACGTAAGCGCTGGAGCGCGCTGCGACGCTACGATAGCATTTAGCTTAGCCCCATTCATTCAATGCTGCCATTTAGAGATAAAGTTAGAAGTGACCAAACACATCAACGTTTTTCCTATTTAAGACGAGTAGTTATACGAGCAAGTTTGGTGGTACAAAATAAAACGTAGCGCTTTTCTAAGCGGATTTAAAAGAGGAACTATATTTTATGGCATAATATCACTTTTGGGAGTACTTCGACTCGCCTGAAAAGTCCGCTCCCCTTCTCACTCTCATAATGGGAGAGGGAGGGTGTTACTGCGCCAAGTCGAAGTACTCCCAAAAGTGCTATTACGCCATAAAATATAGTTACTCTTTTAAATCCGCTTAGAAAAGCGCTATGTTTTATTTTGTACCACCAAACTTGCTTGTATAACTACTCGTCTTAAATAGGAAAAACGTTGATGTGTTTGGTCACTTCTAACTTTATCTCTAAATGGCAGCATTGAATGAATGGGGCTAAGCTAAATGCTATCGTAGCGTCGCAGCGCGCTCCAGCGCTTACGTGCACACACACAGATGTAGAGAGATGATTCAACAGTTCTTAGATAAGGTAATAACATATTTTAATATTGTTGCAAGATGCATAACGTGCCGCCATATTTAAATTGTCTTTTTAACTTTGTAAATGTCTTGTCTCTATCATAAAAAGCTATAAATATGAATAGTTTTTCTCACAAACATATTGTTTCGCTTCGGAAGACATTTATTAATCCACTGGGTTACATATGGATTACTTTAATGATGGATGGATATACTTTTGAGCTTTGAAAAACATTGATCCCAGTCAATGACATTATAAAGCAAAAATATAAATACAATATATAAATGTAAAGAACCAGGAAATGATTTAATATAACTCTGATTGTGTTCTGTTAAAAAAGTAATAATCAGTCAATTTTCATTTTGGTGGGAGGAGTAATCCTTTAACTCATTTGAGTCATCAGACAGTCATCTTGTTGCTTTGACTGAATTCAGTTACAGATCAAAATCCCTGGTGGTAATTCAACACTGCTCAGTCTTATCTATTTAGGTACACTGACGATCCTGAAGGTGTGTTAACATTAATAAAATAATAAAGTAATGCATAAAGTGATAATTGAACATTACTGATGATGTGTGCTGTTAACAAGCAGAAGGGTAAAGATAAACTAAAACAAAGACGTCAAAGCAACAAGATGACTTGGTTCAGACAACTCAACCCTTTTAAAATGTCTTTTATTTAACAGTGCATTTTATCCTTTATCTTAGACAAAGCAGACCATGTTATTTTCATTTAATACATTCTGGAACAAATCTGGGTCCACTTATCATTTCTACTTACAAATGAACATTTCTGTTCTGCTCCGTTTACAGTGTTTGGGTGAGATCTAGACCGAAGGCGTATACTACGACAGAACTAGGTGTTGTGGCCCACAGGTGAGACAAACTTTGCTACTTGGTATCTGTTAGACACGATACATTGAAGAAGGGCCCATTCATATTATACTTAAACTTGGTCCAGGACCATTTGATTTTTGGTTCATTCACACTGCCAATGATTTTCCGGAAACTGTGTTTATGCCGTAAAGACACATGATGTGTTTAAAGTCCTGCACTTGATAGGTTTTATCCACAGTGTCTGAAGGTTTGTTATTATTGGTTATTTTTCTCTGCAGAAGACTGCATTTTTGTTTATGATAAGACTATAATGGAATGCGTGATGCGCTGTTCTAGTATGCACATGAATTAACCCAATTTCAAAGTGGATTTTTGAAACTCCCTGAACTCTGTTCTAGTCCAGTTTGCAGACATTTCTCATTGTGAATGTAAATGTTCATTTAAACCCCCGTTTTAAAGAGCTGAATGGTATATCTTGTTGCGATGACGCACATGTATTTTGTTTAATATAAGCTCATGTGAGCACCTGATGCGCTAGAACTGTTATGCTGCTAAATGATCTCTGCTTCAGCGTGGATAGTGACAAGTTCCCTGATCTCTGCTTCAGTCCAGTTTGCCGACCTTTGTAAAACCCTTGTTTTAAAGAGCTGAACCATAACTTCAAAACTACGCCATTGTTTTTGCGTCTCATTCACAAAGAGGGCTTTCCAGGTATCTTACGGTAATGTTACTAGGTCCTCTTTCCTGGAACAATCCCAGAACATCTTTGCGTTCACACAAATGCCTGTCTGCCAATTTTACGGATATTTTCTGGGACCTAAGTGCTGTGTGAATAAGGTTATACTTTACTCGATTACATGAACACTGATGCAAGCACTTGTTCAACACAGTTTGGTGGTAAGCAAGTGGGTGACTGTTATCTTTAGATATCTCTAACAATAAAATGTATAATTTTCAAGACATTTGCATTAATTCCTCCTATAGCACTCATTTTAAGTATAGCTGAGGATGCAAAGAAGAATTAACACTGTTAATAATGCACAGCCAGACACTCAGGAATGCAACAACACAGTAGACCAGATGTTTTATATGCTTACATAAAGTACTGTATGCTTTGTGGGTCCACTTTTTGATTATCTATCCAATATACACGATTGTTCATGTTTGCCATAGGCACCTAAATTTAAATATAAAAATGTGATTGTATGATTAATAATTTTTTGTTGGATGTTTCCATTTAGGTGATCCTAAAGCAACAAAGAGGAACCATGGAGAGGAAGAAGTAGTATCCAGATGTTTAAAAGGCGGTGTTCGGGACAGGAAACAAAGGCAACAAAGAGGAACCTCTAAGGTTTAAAGGCACTGCTTGCAGAGACGAGTGCAGAAAATAAAGACAGAAGACCTGTCGAGAATGTTTTATGATTAAATGTTTTTGTTATGTACATGCACATTATTATTTACAATATATTTCTAAGATACATAAATATGTGACC
The DNA here is from genome assembly GCF_030506205.2 of Paramisgurnus dabryanus. Taxonomy (NCBI): domain Eukaryota; kingdom Metazoa; phylum Chordata; class Actinopteri; order Cypriniformes; family Cobitidae; genus Paramisgurnus; species Paramisgurnus dabryanus. The sequence continues at coordinate 13,529,166 of NC_133338.1, read as the reverse complement.
TTGTATATGAAATCCAGGCTACTGTCTTAAAATCTAATGACATCTAAAGTTTGAATTTAATGATTTAACATTGAGTTCAGTCTTTGGCATGACCTTACTCAGTCAGTATTGAATATGTCAAGATTATATTTTCAGAGAATGTTTTCTGAATTGTGTAGGATGATTTTATGTAGAAAACAGTAAGTCACAAAGAAATACTTTGCTGGGTTTTCACAGGCCGTGTCCCATTTGTACAACATATGTGAATTATCTTGAGACTAAAACTTCTGAAATCCAAACTGTTATATTTTAGCATTTCAAATGCAGCCACCCTTTGCCTAGAATTTGAAATATATACCCTTGGGTTTTTTCAGTAATTTTTTGACATCTCACCCTGAGATATTTTTAAAGAAATTTCTATGTATTATGGGCTTGAATTACTTGTTTATTTTATTATTTTGTCCAAGTAATTTGAAAAAAGTTTTAACTTAAATTTTAGTTCTCAATTAAAATAAATGTATATGTTGAGACTATATTTTTGTCCACAAACGTAATTGAATCATATACTTTAAGAGTATATTATTTTGAAGGGTATAAGAAATATTTTAGTTAAGTGTAAGTAAAACGTTTACACAGTAGTATAGCAGTGTAATATAGTTACAGAATATGTAATTTATGTGTGACACATGTAAATATTCTGTTACTGATTTATCCAAGTTGTTTATGTGTTATATTTGTCAAATGAATAAATTTGCAACGGTTATTGACAGTGGTGTACTTGTTTTTAGTTATTATTGCAAAGAAGCACATTATTCTGCATAAGTGTGAATGAATAAAGGTTTAATTTAATAAATAAATGCACGGTAAAGCCCGTGCAGAGCGGCTGTAATTGCATCGTTTAAACATCGGCCCGAGGGCATTTGCGACGAGATGCCGACATCTAGACGACATCTTCCCAATGAGCAAACGCTCCCTGAGCGACATCTTGCCGATGGAACTTTGAAAGTCGGTACAACGTCGGCCAGATGTATGTGTGCTGTCTGGGTTGTGTATGATAGTGAATATGTGTTGTTCTCTCACTCTGTCTCGTGCAGTGCATTAATCATCATGTTCATTCATATAAACTTCAGAGAAACATATTAAACAACATACTTGTATTGATGAAAGTGAACCGTCGCGTTGCTCTCTCTCTCTCTCTCTCTCTTGTTCGTTCGCTCACTCACTCTCTCTCACTTACTGTACTCGCTCTCTCTCACTCACTCACTCACTCACTCACTCACTCACTCTCTCTCTTGCACTAAGGTAACGTGAATCCTCATCTTCAACGTTTAGAAAGACCACTAAAACTACAAGTTATAAGATTGTAAGCTACTGTTTGTGTTTGAGGGAATACAAACGCATTGTGCTGTCAGTCATTCTTTCTCTCTCTTGTCTCTTGCACACAAAACAAAGTCACAGGGTTGCTATTTTACATGTTTTCTGGGTTGGTACACGCACTGGGGACCCGATTATAGCACTTAAACATGGAAAAAGTCTGATTTTCATGGAATGTCCCCTTTAAAAAATAATGGCAAACCTAAATTTAAATGTAGCACTTTGTAAGCATATGATAGAGGCTGAATCCGAAATCGCATACTTAGTGAGTAGGTACTTAATTTCACTGAGTACCTAGTTAACGTGGGCTAAGACAGTACGTACGTTCGCATTAGTATGGACAGCATCCATCATGTTGACGTTATCATGTGACCTATGACGTAGAAGACTTGTTCAAGTTCATACGGAACCACAAGAACCGACAGGAGGATGACATCACAATACCGCGATAGCAACTTGAAATCAGACTTCTCCGTATGATTTCTGGAATCGCTCTCACGGGACTTTTATGTCATCCACCTGTTTGTTCTTGCAGCGGTGCATTAACTCAAACAAACCTAATAACAGGCATGAAAACGTATGCGTGTGTATGAGGGACAGGTGCACTAACACCTGATTGCATCAGTAACTTGACAACTCTACTACGGTCTCTGTCAGTGTTACAGATATTACATTACACATCATTTTGTAGTGGACAAAAGTAAGTAAAACAAGCAGACTGCAATTTAATATGTATTGTCAGATGACAGCTGCAGGCCATGTGATTATAAACATTTTAGTTTTATTTACTAAAAACAACAGGAAACATGAATATAAACAAAATAAATGAATAAAACCATCACAATAAATGAAAACGTATAGTGATAAGTGAATACCATATGAAACAAAACTTTATTCAAATGTATTTTCGTAACTATCTATCACACATTTACTGCCATCTCAACACAGCTGTGACAATTCTGCAGCTTTATTTTGATGAATCAGCTAAGCACTTTGTGGTAAATCCTGGGTCTGCTACTATTCGTTCGCCTACTGCTTTTTGCCTACTATATAGTATGGCAGTATGTGGTTTCGGATTCAGCCAGTGTTTTTAAGAACAACATTTTTGTATGTTTAAAGGTTTCAGAGCCAGCGGTGGATGAAGCTGTGGAACAATGTAAATTGCTCAGTTATGACATTTCAAGAAACTTAAAGCCAGTACATGCAAATATATGTAACAGCTCTTCACCAAGCAAAACTTTTTTATATAATATTTATATAATAATATTATTTCAATAATATCCTTTATTATACAATGTTCTGTAGTGTATGCTTTTATTGCTGTGGGATATTAGCACAAGTGTAGTGTGTTCCATGTTGTATTGTGAGATTACCTTAAAATGAACATTTACACTATATTTAATAAATGTAACATGCATGTACATGGGCATGTGCAGGATTTGAGGGCATGGAGGGCCCTGAGGCAATGGAGTACAACAATTCTCTAGAAACTGACAGAGCAAGAGTAAGTATCATAAGACAAATACAATATTATAATATTGTTCTTTTGCTGTTGGTGAAAATGATGGATTTTTGGATGTTGGTTTAATTCATTTATTTAAATGATTACTTGTTTAATTTATACTTGCTGGGTTTTAACGTATTTTCTAATGTAACAGGAAGTACAAAGGAGACACAAGAGTGTGAAAGGCCAAGGAGAAAAGTTTGTTTTAATATGACGAATCTGGATATGAAATCAAGGTTTTGTTTTATGACGTTGTAACAAAACCATTTGACAATTTGAAAAAGCAATTAATGATTGCAAGAGGCACATATCAGGTGTTGTTGAGCCAGCAGATGGAATTGTGCTTTAATTAAAATATCCTGACGGGACACTACTGAAAAGGAGATTTCATATCTCTGAGCCATTTCAGGTTAAATTCTACTTCACTTAATTTAATTATATATTGATTAATGAAATTATTTTGTTTCATTAACAAATAATTTAATCTGCTTCTGACACAGGACTTGGTTGCATTTTCTAGTATGAATGACATGGTAAGTGAGGTCTTCTCTCAGCAGTTGCACTTTTCACCTACACCATTATACAGCAATCTGTCAGGTACCCTAGAGAAGTGGTTCTTAACGTTATTCCTGGAGGCCCACTGCTCTGCACATTTTGTATTTCTCTTTTATCTGACAGACTCAGTTCAATTCATGGAGATCTCTGCTAATGAGCTGATTTATTTATTTGTTTATTTGACAGGGACAGTGCATGCAGGGTTTATACAGAAATCCTTAAGTTAAATTTACTACTTTTTACTACCTTTTTTACTACCTTCAGAATATTTTTTAAAACCATCACGAGACTGAATTGCAAGTGTTAATCAGCGACCTTTCTATTATTTACACAGATTTTGACATATATAACATACAAAAAGAATTAAAGTGAAAAAATTCTTCTGACTGAAATATTTTTCAGGCCAAGTCATATTCCTTTACCTAACACTTTATGTAGGCGAGACCAATAGCATTTTAAGGGGAGATTTTTTGCCATAAATTCCATATTGAAGTCTCATGTGGCATATTGGTAGCTGTAGTTTGCAGGGCATTTCAGATTAAGGCGAAACAGCTAAATAACTCACTATACTGTATAAAAAGAAAACATGAATATCACCACCTTTAATGAATCTTTTATTAATTATTTATTAATTGTAAATGTATTTATTTGAGCGTTTACTAATAATTTTTTAATCAAAGTTGAAACTGTTAACATTAGTGAATGCACCATGAACCACGGTCAATTACTGTAATGACATAAACAAGAATTAATTAATGATTATATACTCTATATTTTTCATTGTTTGTTTATGTTATATAATGCATTTACTAATGTGAACAAATACAACTTTTTCATATCATATTATTCAGTACACATAAATGAATAATCCAGGGTCTGTTCTGTTCACACAACAGCTTAAGGGCGATTTATAGTCGTGCGTAGGTCCTACGGCGTAGCAGCGACGGCGTAGGTTCCGCGTCGGTTTTCATTTATACTTGTGCGTCGCCATCCGCGTCGACGTGCAAACACACGCGAAACCGATGGTTGGCAGTAATCACGCGTGTAACCACAGTAGCAGCAGAAGTCGTCACAGAAGAAGAAGCTAAGCAAGTAAACCCACAAACGAAGAAGAAATAGCAACTTGTTGTGTATAATTTGAGAAGACCAGCAATGATGGAAGTAAATAAACAGCGACTTATGTTTCAGTTTGAGTTAAATCACTCCTCAACTTGGCTCATCTTTGTTTTCACCGTCTCAAACGGAAACACCTATGACGCAGTTTTTTTTACCTGACGGGAGGGGTTTTGGTGAACCAATCACAGCGCTTACGGTCCGCGTAGAGCCGACGCGCTGTTAGAAATTTTGGGAGGTGCGCGTCAGGCTACGCAGAGCTACGCACAGGCTACGGATAGCCTACGCCGTAGGACCTACGCACGACTATAAATCGCCCTTTACAGTCACAGCTCTAATACAGAAACGTTATGTATGAATATAAACCCTGAACGAGTAACTCGAGTCAAACTCGTGTAGAATTCGCACAGGATGTCTGTAACCATCGTGACAGTTGTTAATTGAATGACTGTACATTTATCAACAAATGATTATGTTACAATAGAGGCAGCGCTGATGTGCTAGTTTATGCGCAATGTTTCTGCTGTTTACTTTCTCCTAAGACCTAAATGGTCGTGTTTATATGAGGATATTTGCAAAGATGGGATTTTTGAGGCATATGTGTTATTTAAGGCCAATAAAGCGGCAAAAATACGTACAACACAAGCTCAATGAGAAACGAATGCGCGGCTAGCGTGCTCCTCTGACACAGAAACAGCGGATGCACTGTTGTTTGTGTTTGAATGGCTTAAAATCACTTGTTTTTAAACTGCTGTGCTTAAATATATGTACAAATGTTACGTTTTTGTGCCCACACGCAAATGCAACTGCAAGAACCGACAGGTGGATGACATCAAAGTCCCGCGAGAGCATTTCGGAAGCAGTCTCCTCTTATGATTCCTCGTCAATCGCTCTCACAGGATTTGGATGTCATCTGCCTTTTGGTTGTTGTGGCGCCACATGAAGTTTACCCACGAGTTAAACAAACCCGTTGTACCAGCCACTGGCTATATCAGCATAGCATTAAAAAGCGTGCCGCGGATGATCAGTAACGTGAGAAATCATATACCCCCAAAATAGAGGACCCCTTACGTTAGTCAAGCTGTGCAAAGACACGCAATTACCTGTTTTCTTAGCCCACGAACTGAAAGGCTTGCCAATCTTCATCATTTCGCTAAGCCAAGTCAATCGTCTTTTACACCTTTATCGATCTTCAAAACATCGGAGCCTTCCTGCATTATAAGTTTGACCATGCTAGCTGAAATAAAGTTTTACCTCAGCTTAACGTGATACAGTCAGAAAACCCGGAGTGGATCCGATCCGTAGTGATTACAGAACGCTTACAGCGGAGAGAGGAACGTGATTTGGCTCCACTCCAGGCTTTGATCACATCCCAGAGACGAAAGACCTTTGATTATTTGCCCAGATATGCAGGTGATTTGAACTAATTTCCAGGCATCATAACATTACAAAAGGCAATCGAAAATTTACTACCTCGTCAGATGACGCTTACTACTTTTTACTACTTTTTACTGGCCTTAATTTGGCATAATTTAATTTACTACCTTTTACTACTTTTTACAACCCCGCGGAAACCCTGTGCATGGCACTCGGCCATACCAGAATTAGCTACAAGCTAAATTTCATCAGTAGTCCCTCAAACAAGAAACAGTGACATACAAATTATCCAACAAACACTTATAAATATACCATAAAACATAATCACACAAGTAACCTCTCAAACAACAAAATTTCACATTCTTAAAATCACAATAAAACAGAACAGATAAAATACAATATTAATAGACATAACAATACAATTTTAAGATACATCCAAAAATTAATTTCCTAAGTTTGTGATTAATGGGTACATGATTGTATAGATTTTAGCCATGATTTTATTTTATATTTAAAACAAGTAAATGTACTAATGTCTCTTATCTCATTTGGGACTAAGTTCCAGTGCTTAGAGGCTCTGATAGAGAAGGCTGATCTGCCAAACTCAGTACGTCTGCGCTGTACGGCACAGTGACCTCTACTGGTCGCCCTGGTTGTTCTCCCTTTATCTGACAGCAATAATATGAACTCCTCTAATGGGGACGCAGCCAAATTATTGATTACTCTGTATACTAAGCAAACATCAGCAAAGCACATTAAATTTTCACAAGACAAGAGTTTGTGCTTTTGAATAATATTACAATAGTGATAACCTGATGGCTGTTTATCCAATACTTTAAGGGTTTGTTTATATAGCATATGTAATGGTGCAAATATTGTTTTTCCGGTTTGTGACCAGCTTGTAATACAATATGTAAAATGCGAGAAAATCATTGAGTGCATATACAACTTAGCAGCATCTAAAGGTAAATGATTACGAATGTGTCTAAAATTTCTTAAATTAAATTTGACAGTATTACAAACCTGCTTTATATGTTTCTTAAAAGACAACTGTGAATCGAGCATAACCCCCAAATATTTAAAATGTGACACAATCTGGATTTTTTTCTCCATTTACAACAACATCTGGTTGATTTTCATTTTTCCTTATATAAAAATACATACACTCCGTTTTACTGACATTTAGTGTCATGCAAGACTCAGAGAGCCAGGTGGTAATTTTTGCCATTGCTGCTGTTAATTTAGTTGCCACTTCATATCTGTCTTTTCCATGAGCCATAATGACCCTGTTATCTGCATACATTTGGATGTCAACTTCTGGACAGACTACTTGTAGGTCATTAACATACAGACTGAATAACAAAGGGCCTAAAACTGAGGCTTGCGGGACACCTACAGAGCAGTTACTAAAAGATGACATTTTATTTCCAACTCTGGTGCTTTGTCTTCTCATAGTGAGATAAGACTCCATCCATTTCATAGTATCATCAGAAAAATTTAAATTTGACAACTTAGAAAGAAGAATATTGTGATTTACTGTATCAAAAGCTTTTTTTTAATCCAGAAAAACAGCTCCTACAGCACTCCCACTATCTAGTTTTGATTTGATTTTTTCAACAAAATAGCAGGTAGCCATTTCAGTGGAATATTTTTTCCTAAAACCAAATTGCAATGGATAAAGTGTTTGTCCAGAATCTAAAAAGTCAGTTAATTGCTCAGTTACCACTTTTTCTGCGATCTTTGATACCACCAGCAAAATGCTGATGGGTCTATAATTTTCTACATCAGTAGGTTCCCCTGCCTTGTAAATCGGAACTAACACTGCATTTTTCCAAGCAGATGGAAAATTCGATTGCTTTATAGATAAATTAACTAAATGTGTAATGGGGGTGCTGAGAGAGTGAACATTGTTCTTTAAAAATGTTTAATCCCACTTGATTATATCTTTCGTCTTTGAGAACTTTAGAGAGTTAGTATCTTACAAATTTTATTTTCAGGAACTTCAGTTATCTTAAAAATGGTTTTGTGATAATCTGGTGTTACTATATTTTTAATTCTTGCACCAAAAGTGTCAGATAAATTCTGTACTGATGTGGTAAAATAAGTATTAAATGCAGAAGCTTTTTCACTGGGGTCATCATTTAAAATTCCATTGATTTTCAAATCATATCCATTTCCCTGATTTAGTTTTTTTGTCTTTATTAATTTATTTATGTTACTCCATATCAATTTACTGTTTCCTTTTCCGTCTTTAAAAATATCCATAAAAAACTTTGCCTTTGCTCTCTTTAGTTCATGGACTACTTTATTACCAAGGTTTGTAAAAATGTGTCTGTCAGTAATTAATTTAGTCTTCATTGCTACTTTCAAGGCAAAATCACGTTTTTTCATCAGGCCCCACAAATGGTCATTAAACCATGGTAGGTTGCCCTTACTCCGTCTATTTTTAAAAGTTTTTGTATATTTTTCTTTAAGTCTATTTATTGTACTAATGAAGGATTTGCAGGAGGCATCTATCTCATCTGTAAGTAAAACATCTCTCCAATCAATTTGACTTAGTTCTTCCTTAAATGCATTCATGTCATGTTTCCCTATTCCATAGGAATTTTTGATTATCTCTCGTTGGAAAATAATCCGTTTTTTTGTTAATTTCTTTGCAATAAGAGTCATATTATGATCTGACAAACCAGTGAGGAGATTGTAAGATTTTATAATTCTCTCTGGTTTGTTACTAAAAATAAGATCAATTTGTGTTTTTGAGACGTTTGTTATTCGTGTGGGTCCATCTATCAATTAGGTCAATTTGAACTTATCTGTGAGTGCTTTTAACTTTTTTCTAGTAGCTTTATCAGCCCAATTTAAATTAAAATCACCCAAAACTATACATTCTTTCTTTGTATCCAATAATTGGAGCAGTTTCTTAAAATTTTCATAAAACGTGACATCATATGACGGAGGTCTTTACACGCCAATCACATTAAATGGCATCTGCTGGAAAGAGTAATAGTAACGGCAATACATTCAAGTTCATTTACATATGTTAGATCAATTTGTTCACATCTAAAATTATCTCTCACATACATAAGTAACCCGCCGCCTCTTCCCTTGTTTCTGTCCTTTCTGAAAACCTTGTAGCCAGGCATTGTAAACGAGGCTACAGGTGACGATTCAGATAGCCATGTTTCAGACAAACAGAAGAAGTCCAAATTTGAGTCAGTAAAAAGTTTTTCTAGTTGTTAGGTTTTTGTTCTTACGCTACGAATGTTAAGGTGGCCTCCAATGAGGCCCCTCGGCTTTGCGCGTGGGTCCCAGATTATTTTAGAATGCTGAACAGTTTGAAATAGGCCGATGTTGAAGTGTTTTGTAACCGCCGAGTTTCCATGTGAGTGTTGGTTGGCATTACCTGGAGTAACGAGCGTGCTCGCCGGGAGTGGATCCTGCACCGCAACGGGTCCTGGATTTAGCTGGACATCTCCAGCAAGGAGAAGTGTAGCGAACAGGTACGTGAGTAACTTTCTGTACGAGCGTGAAGCTTTAGATCTATTACTCGTAGCGTTGGTTTGCTCACATGGCGTTGTTGCTCTTCCATTCCGTAATATTGCCGCGTAGAGAGTAAATCGGCTCCATTCATTGTGTATAACAGGTTGTATTGGTTGTAGTGCGGTGTCTCGGGAGATCAAATGATTGATCCCACATGATGATTTGAATCAGGTGTGTTAAATAAGGGAGACATACAAAATGTGCAGGGCAGTGGGCCTCCAGGAATAACGTTAAGAACCACTGCCCTAGAGGATCATGGCATAGTTACACCCTTCACACTTTATGTGTTGTGGTTGTCTTCACATGAGGTACAGGTAAGAGAAAGTGATTCATATGTGTTTGTATTATGTGACTACTTATGTGGTGTTATTTATCAGTGCATTATTATTATTATTAGGGATCAAGCCCCAAAGGTTTTACCTTACGGTTGCAGTCCAGTGTTGCGAAAGAACTTAAAAAACAATAGCAAATTTCTCTGCAAGCATTATTCTGATGGACCCGAACCACTCTAGGAAAAACATCACAATAGGTTCTGGACTATATACTAATGATGAAACGTAAAAAAATTGCATTTAAAATGGCAAAAAAAAGTTACATATAATCTTTTGTGTTTTTATGACTTGCCTACAAACTTCGCTTTGCTACCCATTCCATGGGGACTTTGTGAAAGCTTAAAATTTGCCTTATTTAGTCAAAAGCTTTATTACAGCATTTAGACAGTAGAGAACAACCCTTACACCAATAGAAAGCTTATTTATTCAGCTTTCAGATGATTTATAAATCTAAAAAAAACAGCCCAGCATCCCAAGCCCCCACCTTCAAAATATTATTTTTTGGTCCTTGCATCTCTTACACATTACAGTTTTAAAATATTTAATAACAGTGCCAAGACATTAGAATCCATGACATGTGGATAAAAACGCAACACCTTGATGTGTTATATCATATCTGGTATCAAGAGGTCATCATAGTTAAATGAACATCCTGCAAGTTTCAGAACTGAAAACGTCCGTGCTACTGAAATATAACAGTTTTTGTCACCAAGCCAGTTTTACAACCAAGTGTGGAATTCAGAGAAATATAACGTCAAAGTAGAATTGAAGCACCTCCCCATAGCCAAATACAACAACGACTTTTGTAGCCCTGCCCACAGCTTCGTGTGACACACGTGTGTCTCAACAATCAGTAAACATGTCTTAAAAGATTGCCAAATGTAACCAAAATGACTTTTAAATACAATTTTTTCTGATAGACTTTTATTTTGACGCGGTGATCTGTTATGATAGAGTAACCATGGTAAAGAAAGTCTTGGGTTGTGGAAGAACTGCGTGGGAACAACACAGAAGCTGAATACTTTAATTCGGAGGCTCGGAAATAACATTAGGAATGCGTGGATAAAGGTTGTTTTTGAAGAGTTCCAGCTCGCGTGGGGAGTGTTTGATTACCTTGTGTACTGTGCGGATTCACTTGTAAAGAAGCAAGTCGATGCTGGATTTGCAGAGAGACTGTGATTAAAAGCACCACTTATATTGGATCTGACGAAAATGACACAGCAAGTAAGACATTTTACTTTATTTAAGTTACTGCGTTTCACTGTTGCTTTGTTAGAAGAGATCGCTTGATATGTCCTGTTGTTACATCCGTGTCTAAACATGTATGTTTGACTGTTTTAATTTACTAAGAACATTAAACAATTAATAAAGGTGCAACACTTAAGAATACGATTGTAATTTAACGGTAGAAATATGCAAAGGTAGTGATAAGGAAGGACTTATCAGCCGCAATTTAGATTATGATGCCCGCTTACTGTGTTGTATACGGTAATTTAGGCAAGTTGCGTTTGAGCGGTCAAACACTCAACAAAGCTTTTTTATCATATAACTGTGGTATGTAACGTTACGTGTATCTAAGAGCAACCTCACAAGCACAATAGAAATATACAAAGTTATTGATAAGAGCTTATCAGCCGCAGTTTATAATCTGATGCGCGCTTACTGTGTTGTTTACGGTACTTTAGTCACCTTTAGTTTAAAGTTTTGTTTCTACTTTACTATACGTATTGTCATTTATGTGTATCATCTTTAGCACCCAGAATCTTTTGTGGGTCAAACATATGTGTTCGGCTGCTATTTTCACACATTAATGTTTGTAATGACGGGGAATGAAGCCGTCCGATCATAGCAGTGGGTGTTTACGTCCAGGTCTTCAATGCGGCCCGCCCCTTCAAACGAAGCTTTTCTCCAGAGAACCACTAATCCATGTTACAAAACAGCGTATAACTTATTGTTTTTGATGTTTTTGAATGTAAAAACCACGCGAACATCATAAGTAGACCCCAGACAACAGTATAAAACAATAAAATCGACAAATCCACCGCCCCTTTAAAGATAAAAAATATGGAGGAATTGTTGATGAATTCACCAGTCCTCATTCTGGTGAAAAGTATGTTATACAAAATGTTTAGCTTGCAGAATATGCGCTTAATAATTTCTATTCCATGTGAATCATCTATATGAAGAGTATATCAATGTTTTTTTTGTCTACAATACAGAAATTTGGACACTAGGGAGATATTGCATCGCCTAAAGTCAAGGGTGAAGCAGAGGGCTCTTACTGCCAGACAAGTAAATGTCCTTCGTGGGGAGGAATTTTATTGTGTGGTAAGAGCTTTAAGTAGGCCAACCTTTGACCCACAGTACATGCTGGATGTTGTGTTTTTGTATGAGAGTGGAGTGGGAGAAGGGGCTATTGATGAAGGTGGGCCAACCAGGGAGTTTTGTCGCCTCCTCATGGTCCAGCTCCAGCAGCACCATCTTTTTAAAGGTCTTTGTGAGTCACGAGCTTTAGCTCTAGATAGTGTTGGTATGTTGGCTTTGCACATTACAGACATCTTAATAGTCTATGGGCGGTTTCCCAGACAGGGCTTATCCAGACTAAAATGCATGTTTGAGCTGCCTAAATTTAAAAACATTTTGCACTGAGAAATCTAAACATACATCAGTGCCTTTGTTTTGTCTCAGGATGCACACCAGTGTTGTTTTCTGCAAGGTATGTTTATAAAAATAAATGTCCTAATATAACTAAGGCCTAGTCCTGAATTAATCTAAGCCGTGTCTGGGAAACTGTCCCCATATGTTTAAGTGGTTAATTTATTACTCCATTAAGCATCAAATGAACACTAGCATAGGACACACAAATAAACTGTAGTGCATTGAGATCTTCAATATTACATTTTCATCCTTTTCAGCTCAGCTCAATAGGACATATAGGCTTGCGGGGGAGATGTTAGTGGTCTGCCTAATTCAAGGAGAGGTTTCACCTCACTTCTTCTCCAATCAGCTTTTCCAACAAGTCTGTGGCCTTACATCCCTTGTAGCTTCAATAGAAGAGGTGGCAGACCCAGAGCTGAAGGGCAAATTGCACAAGGCAAGTATATAAGTGACTATTGAATTTAAAGCTCCTTTAAATAATACAACACTGAAAAAGCACTTTATAGATAAAATAAACTTTAAACTTAATAATGTTATCTCATCAGTGTCTACAAAATTAAAAAGTTTCCAAGCACTTTGTATGAATTTAGGTAATATTTTAATAGATATATAATGTCATGTCCCCGATCTGATCACCCTGGGTTGGGTTGTGTTTTGCCGGTTGAACTAGTGTACGTTCTGTTTTGACAGAATAAGGGACACATTCTTATAACCTCATAAATCTGCTCCAGAGCAATTTTTTTTTTGAGTTTTTCCTTCCTTATCATAACAGATTGCAAGTGCTATAACATTGGAGGAGGCCAGAGAGGCAATTAGTGAAGCCAGTGATAGCTGTCTAATATTATGTAAACTCCATGGCTAAGAGAGATGAGGTCATGACTGCTGTTCTAGAATTTTATACAGAGGGCCACATTTATGCTCCACTCCAACAGTAAGTTTTACAATATTATGATTTTAGGAGGGGGGGTATATACATACATACATAAAAAATATTGTGCATGGCAGAGGCATAAAATGTGAATTTTTTTCACTATACTTCTGTTTAACAAATGTGTATCCAAACCTCTCATAGCGCATAATCCAGTTTTTGTCATGATAGATTTGACTATTACAAAAATGTTTGATCAGAAAGATCCAAGGTCCAGTTCACTGTTTTTATATTTTTTAAGTCCATATTGAAGTCACATCTCAGGTCGTACACAAAGTTTATTTTAAAAGGAGTTCAGATCTTAAGTCAGGGGTCTCAAACTCAAACCGGCTTGGGGCCATTTCTGAGATTGACTTCTAGCCGCAGAGCTATTTCAACATTAAATACACAATATTTCTGTAAATATAGAGTTTTCCTATTATTTATAAACCACTGTTTATATTGTTTTGCAATATAAGTATTATGTCTTTTTTATACATTATATTTTAACAGTATAAATCTTTAACCTTATCCTAAATAATTTAATTTTCAAACCAGGCACTAAATAAAAATAATGTAATTCCTGAATATGAATTGAATAACTATTATGCATTTTCTGCAATCAGGTAGTGTATCCGTTTTGATTTATTTTTTTGATTTATTCTCTGTAAAAAATTATAGGCTACTGCTCTATTTGTAACTGTATAGCAAGCAACATAATGATATATACTTCATTCAAAAGTTATATTGAGATGAGTGAGCTTCATAACATACAGTCTTTTATCTTTTACGTTTCTACACATCTTTCCTCTTTTTTTCACATGGGCAATGGATGGCTCTTTTTCTCATCTTTAGTTCAATGGGGCCTTAAATAGGGAAAACTAAACAAGATAACGAGGGAAGATCAGGTGAGGGGAGTTAACCAATAATGAGTATTTAACAGGTAAACAAGAGGGCAGGGCAGAGACAAGACACAGCAGCACACAGCAAAGGCCATGTGCTACAACACAAAACATGGGTACCACCACGATCCTGCCACATGACCATGAACAACCATGACAGACTGGCAGGATCATGACATTCAATATGTGTTGCATTACATCTCCTCTTCTCCCTACCTAAGGTGTTGCCATTGAAGCTGTGACTTGACGTAAGCTAATCCTATTGCAGCTCTTTGAGTAACAGTTGAGTAACCCCACAGAGTAACAGATCAATAATTAATAAATAAATAAATAATAATTTGGCTGGAAAAGATGGCTGCCGTAAGGCTTGCCACAGTACAAGCAGTGTTCCTGTATGTCATCTTACTGTCTGTGTTATTTGTTTGTGAAGTGTCATGTCAAATTCAGTACACTCGATCGGAGCTCCTAAACCTCCGATACACCCCTCACTGTGATCTGTCTACGTCCTTACTGGAGAATCTACGGGAACTAGATACACCACGCCAGTCAACACCATGGCTGCCGACTAAAAAAGGCCGTCGCTCAGGAACCTTTGCCAGGTTCAGGAGACGCCCGCACCGGCCACCGCTCCCAGCCCTCTTGCTGTCAAACGTTAGATCTCTCCGGCACAAAATGGATGAACTACACCTAATGTTACAACACAACAAGGACTACAGTGACTGCTCTGCTATCTGCCTAACGGAGACCTGGTTGGATCAATCAGTACCCGATCAAGCGGTAACACCTCCAGGTTTCACTTTACATCGAGCCGATAGATCACCTTCACTATTGCACAAGTCTAAAGGCGGTGGTATCTGCATAATGATTAACGAACGCTGGTGCACAAACTCTATAGAACTCGCCCACGTATGCTCACCTCACCTGGAATATCTCACTGTCAAATGCAGACCATCATTTCTCCCACGGGAATTCGCATCAATAATCATTATCTGTGTATACATTCCACCTGAGGCTAACGCTGCCACCACCATAGCCGAGTTAGCCAACTACGTCTCCTCAGTGGAAAATATACACACAGACGCAGCAGTCATTGTTCTCGGGGACTTTAACCAGACTAACCTGTCGTCTGAGCTCCCCGGTTACCATCAGCAGGTAGCCTGCCCCAGCAGAGGGACCAACACGTTGGACCACTGCTATACTACCATCAAGGAGGCTTACCGTGCTTTCCCGAGGGCTCCGTTGGGCAGGTCCGACCACGCAATGCTGCTGCTAATTCCACAATACAAACAAAAAATTAAATCCTCCAAGTCACCAACAAAATTTGTTCGTTGCTGGTCCTCTGAGGCCATCGAAAAACTTCGTGGTTGTTACGCGTGCACGGACTGGGAAGTTTTCCGTGCCGCGGGCGATCTCGATGACGTCACCGACGTAATAACGTCATATGTCAATTACTGCGTGGACCTGTGTATCCCTCTCAAAAAAATCAAACATTACAACAATAATAAACCGTGGTTTAATAAGGAACTTACACAGTTAAGAAAGGAGAAAAATGCAGCTCATTTATCAGGAAATAAAGAACAATATATGGCTGCCAAATACAAACTGAGATCCGCTATACGTAGAGCCAAATCTAACTATGCTACCAAACTGGAACAACAGATTACCAATAATGACACACGTTTTATTTGGAAAAAGCTCCAAAACATGACAAATTACAAAAAGAAACCCACTCCCACACCTGACCGGGATTGCCAGCTTCCAGATATACTTAACTCCTTTTATGGGAGGTTTGAGAAGGCACCAGTTACTTCACCATCTCCTCCCGATCCCCTCCCCTCCCCCCCATTTATTATTAAAGAAGAGGAGGTGAGGAGCATTTTCAGGGGACTTAAGAGAAATAAAGCTCCCGGCCCAGACAACATCAGCCCCACCGTTCTCCACCACTGCGCTGCTGAACTGGCAGGGGTCTTCGCTGATATCTTCAACACCTCCCTCTGCCAACACTCAGTACCCAAGTGCCTTAAAGAATCCATTATCATTCCGGTACCCAAAAATAAGACCATCTCCTGCCACAATGATTACAGACCTATCGCTCTGACATCAGCAGTCATGAAATCTTTCGAGCGCATCGTACTTAAGCACCTAAAAACTGTTACTACCCTTCAAATGGACCCATTTCAATTTGCATATAGAGCCAATAGGTCAGTAGAGGATACCGTCAACTTAGCAATTTATCACATTCTGAACCATCTTGAGTCTGCAAATACATATGCCCGCATTTTGTTCATGGATTTCAGCTCTGCATTCAATACAATAAACCCAGTTAAATTGTTTAATATATTACTGGATATGAATATTGACCCATGCATCTGTCACTGGATTTACAGCTTTCTCTGGAACAGGAAACAAACGGTAAAGATTAACAACAACTTATCTTCCCCTCTGTTCCTCAGTACAGGCGCCCCCCAAGGATGTGTTCTCTCACCCTGGTTATTTTCTCTTTACACAAATCAGCTAATATCACACCACAGTTCTGTCAGCCTATACAAATATGCAGACGATACAACCATCATAGGACTCATCACCAATAATCAAGAAACTGCATATCGTGCACAGATCAACCAAGCAGTGACCTGGTGTAAAGATTATGATCTCCAACTCAACACATCAAAAACAAAAAACTTATCGTCGATCTTAGACGTCAGCCATCTCCCAAAACTCCTGTGCTCATTGAAGGACGGTGTACCCATTTGCATCACTGATACATTTAAATTCCTTGGAACCTACATCAGCAATAACCTTAAATGGAAAATTAACTCTGATCATATCCACAAAAAAGCCCAGCAAAGACTTTTCCATCTCCGACAGCTGAAGAAGTTCAAAGTAAGGTCTCATCTCCTGCTCCGCTTCTACACAGCCATCGTTGAAAGTATTCTCACTACATCCATTACAGTCTGGTTTGGCAGTCTTGACACTTTTTCCTGGAAGAAATTGCAGTGCATCATTAACAGAGCATCTAAAGTCATTGGCTCACCTCTACCATCCCTTGAATCACTCTACCACAAACGGACATTACGCAGGGCCCATAAAATAATCTCAGACAACACTCACCCGGCACACAACGCTTTTCAGCTATTGCCCTCAGGAAGGCGCTATAGGGTCACAGCTTCTAGAACAACTCGATTTAAAAACAGTTTCATCCCAACAGCAATAAACATTCTGAACTCTGTACGCTGAGGACTTGATTAAGTGCAACTTCTTAAATACTCTGTGGTGTATATGTGTGTATTAATGTGTTTTTCGGTATGTATGTTACTTTATATGTTTATTGTTTAATGTGATGCTGGAACCTGTACCAAAGAAATATCTGTACTGTAAAACAAATTCCACCAGCCTGGCTGTGTGGTCATTAAAATTGAATTGAATTGAATTGAATTAAAAAAGGCAACCATTTATTGACAAAAAAATCTTAATGGTTTTTTAGCTGTCTGTTTAAATATTTGTTTATAGAACTCACCTAATGAGCTTGTGGTTGCCATCTAGATGCCATAAGGAATTTGGCGCTGCAACTCTGTATGTCTGCCTGTGCATTCTGAGAGACATAGTTCTGCTTGCAGCCCCATCTGGGTTGCTCCGAACAATACTTTGATGGAAACGTCTCCTTTGCACTAAGCCTTCTCCAAAAAAACGTGCTCGTACAGCCTCTGGACCAAGCACATCTTTACCCGAGACCACCTGGTTGACTCCTTCATCCAATTCAGCATCAAAGATGTTTGTAAAGTGGCCACGTCAAGATAGAGTGAATGCTCTGTGAAGGACAACAAATATTTAAATGTAGAGGGTAACACTGATTTCTATATAGATTTGAGCAATTAAACAAAGTTTTGACCAAGATAATAGTAATAAGCATAATTACCTAAGGCGTTGTGTCACAGTGCAACGTGAAGTACACAGTGGCCCTCATTTATCAAAAGTGCGTACGCCAAATTTCCAGCGTACACCTGGCGTACACCCAAAACCACGGTGACTTTTATATTTATCAATATGGACGTTGGCGTACGGCACGCTCAAATCCTATGCCAGCTCAGGAGGTGGTGTTCCCACATTTTGAGTTAGTGCAGAAATGCGCAAACAATTCCTAACACCACAAAACGCACTGACAAACATATGATATATTATGACCCACTGTAAAAAAAACAAAAACATAGTAATTATAAACTTCAGTGTTTATTTTTATGCAACATGTACTTCAATGTTTAATTTGTGAGACTTTACCGAAGCATTTGATTTGTAGGCATATGTATTCCTTCAGTGGAGAGCCTATGCACTTTACCTGACGTTTCAGGGCAAAGCATGTGAGCGGAGCGGAGCCTTGAGCGGTGCAGTAATATTACCATCAAAGCGCCTCTCTAAAAACTCCGCTCGCTCAGCACCGCTCGTTGAACCCAGAACGCCCTTTGATAATTTGCTAGTTCGAGAATCTGTAAAAACGTCTAGCAATAAGTTATGGAATTCAAGCCTTATACATAAATGTAAAGTAAAAATCAAAGTTAAGATTGGACAGGAAGAAAACATTGAAAGGAAGTGCGGAGAGACTGTAAAAGTTAGCAAACATTCATCCTGGAATCTGAAGCGGCACATTGCAAGAAAGCACAAGGATGTGCTACAAAAACATGGTAATAATGCATCAAAAGGTAAGCTAGTTACATACCATTCGATGATAAATAAATAGCTACACATGAATAGGTAAGGTAAAATGCTTGTGTTGAATGGAGCCATAAATCATGACATGCGGACAAAATCATGGCCACGAATTATCTTTTATGCTACGTTATGGACACTTATTTTTCTTATTTAGTCTAAAGTATGGCCATAATATAAAATTTGTTCCCAATATTCAACAGTTTGTTCCTTGGAATTAATTATTATAATATTTCGTAATTACTATTACAATTATTATTACTTCAAATTATGAATTAGCCTAGTAAAACATGTGGATGTCGTGGAAACAAATTGTTAATTTGAATTATATAAGGAGCTCCATATCAAACTGGATCTTAGCTAACTAACAACTGTATGTAAAAACAGAAAAACACACTACAAAAGTTACTACATCATTTTAAAATATTATTTAAAAAAAACTTAACCGAACCATTAAGCAGACATATAATTTAGATGTAGGCAACAGTAAATAATAATAATAATAATAATAAATAATTATTCTTCTTAATATCAATTAAGCGTCATTAATAATAAAAATAATAACACAAATATTACAAAACGTCATGCAATTATTAATGTGTCTTTAATCCCGCTCTTTAAACTCCCAAATAAAACAATTCTGTTTCTTTCCTCTTCCCTGGTTTCTCTTCTTTGCCGTCTTCCATGTGTCAATGTCGTAAAATTAGGGCGTGGGGGAGGTGGAGACTTGAATTTATATGGGCGTGTTATTCTAATGACGATCGTTTTCAGCCGCGGCATTTATGAAGGGCAGATACTGCTTACACCTGAATTTCAGAGGTACGCACAGCTTCATAAATCAGGCGGTGAGAGGAGTGTAAGCATAATCTTACGCCAACATATACGCCCATTTCTACGCAAGATTGATAAATGAGGGCCAGTATGTCTGCAATCTGAGGTATTGTGAAATTGAGAGACAATAAAAACTCTAGTTGTTCTTGGGTGATGTGAAACTGTGTTATAGATGTTAGAAATGCATTGTTGAAACACTTTAAAAAGATTGTGGACTATGTATTACTGAATTGTAGGGCTGGGACTGTTCAAAGCACGTGGGCACTTCAGAGCGTCTTTTGTTGCTAAGTAACCTAAGCATTGCTTGACGCTGTGACGAGCACCCACCGGCGGAGAAAGAATTTGGCGCCTATAAACACGCACGCTTGTTAAGAACTGTAAATCTGATCACCGTTTACATTTTTATATTTCAAAATATATGTATTCATTATGTATAAGACCTATATGCATCAATGTGCACGTGCGCATACGCATACACGCATGTGAACACGCACACACAAAATCAATCTATAACCACCGTGGTGAATTTGTGCATTACCACCACCGTGGTAAAAAACAGCCACCGTCACAGCTATAAATGTGTGTTAAACACAGAGCTTATTGAGCTTATTTATTTGCGATAATACAAAATTCCATGAGAAAACTAATTGGGTTTTGGCGAGAGAACCAGTGTCCCGCTAACTTCCAGATTGGCCTACAAAAATTGGCCTACTATAACCAGAAATGTACCCTACAGTAACAATAGTTACCATGATATTTGTTTTATTACAAAAAACATGGTTAATATACTTTATATTTAAAATAAAACCAACAGTAATTTTTATGAAGTACATGCATGAAAAATGAAGCCACACATTGCAGACTTGCGCCATCTATTGGATTTTGTTAGTGTTGCGCCAAAATAATACGGACTTGAGAGATTATGTAAATAAATGTTATGTTTTATGGCATATGACATTGTAATTGTATCAGTTTATGATTGTTCCACAAGTCTTTTATATAATAAGTGGTTAAAGTCTTTTATATAATGTGTTAAAATGTTTTAAATTTAAGCTAATTTTAAAGTTTTTTAAGTATTCAAGTTTTCAAGTATGTATTGCTTAAATCTAGGTTTTTAGACTTATTTACATCATACAGTAGTAAAAACTCCTCTTCTGACAAAAGATTGTCATTTAATGCCAAAAGCAATCCTTCTCTTTCTTTTTTAAATTAAATTTTTTTTGTATCTCAATAAATGAATTAATGCCGCGTTGCGCTGTCCTGTTTAAAGTTGCTTTGTAATTTTTACATTCTTGGCTATGGCGGTGTGACAGCGTACTTCCGGTCGCCGTAGCCGTTCCATTCCCAGCTGTTCCTTAAACTCCTTAATAATTCTGACAATACCAACTCTCATTGCAAATGCAATGACATTTAATAAATTTAAATATTGCCCTCACAGGCTGGTTGAAAGCCCTGGGCTGTCTGCCCACCCGTGCCCTACAGTGAAAATTAAATCTAATATGTAAATTGTCTATAGTACAATACGACTTGAAACGTGTTAGCTGTTGTTGCTGCTGAAGAACCTCTGCCACGATTACAAGTTACTGTTACAGTCAACAGTTCGTCGACTAATTCCGATTCAGCAAGTCTCCCTCTTGCCCATTCAAGGCTCTGTGCCATTACTTTCATTCTTTATAGAGATTTAACAGAAAAACAGTACAATTATTTACAAAAAAGTTGCTTGAAACAACACCTTAAATGCGGCATGTTTTTCCGAATTTTCAGTATGAATTGTAAAATAAATCTACCTATACCACATTTGTTTACAGTTAAAGACATGGTCACTTACCTTGAAAGTACTGCTTTGATAGTGTCCTTGTCATCTGTTTCAGCCAGTCGAGTGCACTCCCGAAATGCCCTTTCACAATCTGAAAGAAACTCAATGCCGTAATAAAATTACTGTGTTTATCCTACTTCTACCTTACAACTGCTACTGCTTTTCCTCATGGCAAACGTTTAAAGCCCATCCTTTAAGTTGTACAGGAAGTGGGTAAACACTGATCTACACTCCAATACAGTAGATGGCGATAATGCACCTTAATGTTGGTGCCACCCGCCATTAAAAGAAGGAAGAAAAAGAAGTTGCGTAAGATGTGTGGGTTCATCGTAACCGTTACGTAATTTCTCGTATACTGTCTCGTGAATCTTAACAATAAACACAAATATGCGCATCACTAGTCATAAGAAGGATTGCACCTGCAGACGACAGGCAGTGTCAACATGACAACACACCTTTGTATTATTTGAATTATTTATGAATCAGTGATTCAAGCAATATGATGAGTTACCACAAGCTTACCTCATTAGCCATCACAAGCCAAGTACATTGACGTAGGGAACGCACACGAAAGAGCCAGAAAACGTAAATTTGAGAAATACAACTGTAAAAGGCAGTGAACAGTTCAGTTAGGATAATGGCCTTGTTCAACAGTCTTTTTAACTACAATTCACTTTTAGAGAAGATGGAGAATCTAGCGAGGTAATAGTGATGTTTAAACCAATGCGTTTTGTTTGCAATTAATTTAAAAATAGTAAAGTTATGACTCGTTACATACTGGCAAGAGGGTAACACTTAAGATATGTCTGTTGTGTCTTAGTATGTAGTTCTTCATCCTGCCGCTAGAGACGCTGAATAGAAAAGAGAAGTAGGGAGTGACTAAGAGAAGAAGTGTGTACACTCAGAGTTAACATGTGCTGTTACTGTTCGGAATAAACTACGAGGTCTCTGAAGGAATACTGTGTGTGCTTATTAAGTCCAGATTTAACAAATTGACGACGAGGATGGGCTGGTGTTAAATGATAAAAAGTGCAATTTCAGACAGACTTCGCTACGTTTCCTTGGCCACATAATCAGCGCCAATGGAATTTTACCTGACCAGGAGCATCTGGATGCCGTCCGTAAAGCCCCTCCTCTATCTGATGCAGCCTCTCTACAATCAATCCTAGGATTAGTGTCTTGGTACTCAAAATTCCTTCCTGGATTTGCGACAGTTGTGGCTCCAATGCGTGAGTGCGCTAAAGAAAAAGGACTGTTTTCCTGGACTCCAGCTGCTCAAAGCAGTTTTGATGACATTAAACAGATGCTTGTGTCCAGTCCTGCCCTGGCCATTTATGACCCCACACTCCATTCAGTAATTTCAACAGATGCAAGTGACTATGGGTTGGGTGCAGTGTTTGCCCAAGTACAATCAGATGGTGTCGAAAAACCTGTGGCTTTCGCTTCCCGCACGCTTAGTGATGCTGAAAAAAAATATGGTGGAGAAGGAGGCCCTCGCATGCGTGTGGGCTACCGAGAAATGGCGAACGTACCTGTGGGGCCATCGCTTTACACTTCGCACAGATCACCAAGCACTCACCACCATACCTACCACAAAAGAAATGGGGAGAGCTGGAATGCGGATTGCCCGCTGGGCAGCACGTCTGCTCTGTTTTGATTACGACGTTGTTTACCGGCCTGGTTCCCAAAACCACACTGCAGACTGCTTGTCTCGTCTTCCCATGCCAGCACCTTCTGACCCCTCCGCTGATGTGGAGCCTGACATGGTTGCATTGATTTCTTCATCATTATGCTCTCTTTCAGTGTCTGACTTCGAGACGGCCTGTGCTGCTTGCCCTGAGCTAATAAAGCTACGGAGACAAATTACACTTGGCTGGCCACCCTCCATTAAAACAGTGAGTCCAGACTTGATGCCATACTTCAGGGTTAAAGATGAACTTGCAGTGAAAGATGATTTCATTTTCAGAGGAACAAGGTTGTTAGTCCCTGTAGCCTTACGACACACATTGATTTCCTTGGCACACGAGGCTCACCAAGGTGTAGTCCGCACAAAACAGAGATTGCGGGACCTTTACTGGTGGCCTCAGATGGACTCTCAGGTTCAGTCAACTATTTCTACGTGCATTCCCTGCCAGTCCAATGACAAAACTGCTGTGACGCATCCAGCACCTCTTCTGCCAGTTCAGTTTCCTGAGGGCCCATGGAAAAAACTTGGTCTAGATATTGTCGGGCCTTTTGAAACGGCTACGCCTGCTTGCAGATTTATCATAACCCTCACAGACTATCACTCTAAGTGGCCTGAACTTGCATTTGCTAGAAGTACAACTGCTGAGGATGTTATAAAATTTCTGAGTACTACCTTTAGTCGTCATGGCAACCCAGAGTGCATCGTTACGGACAATGGTAGTCAGTTCACCTCAGCTGTCTTTGCTGAGTTTTTGAAGGAAAGAGAAATACAACACATTCATACATCTGTGTACTATCCTGCCTCTAACGGTGCTGTTGAAAGATTTCACCGTGCATTGAAAGGTTGCATCCAGACAGCAATTCAGCAATCACAACCATGGAACAGAGCTTTCACAGAGTGGCTTCAAGTGTACCGGGCAACTCCTCATGCCACTACGGGCGTGTCACCATATGAACTGCTGTACGGAAGAAAGATGAGAACCAAGCTTAACATTCTGCCTTTGCATGGTGAGGGTAATCGTGATCTTTCTGCTGTCTGTGAGAATGTGAAAAGAAATCAGGACAAAATGAAACGATACACTGACCGCAAACGCGGTGCTCCCAATCCTCTCTTTGATGTGGGAGGGAGAGTGAGGATAAGACTTCCTCGTGCAACCCCGAAAGGTCACCTCAGATACTCTGCTCCTGTAAGAGTAGAAAAGAGAGTAGGACATAACACTTTCCTACTCAGTGATGGAAAAAAGTGGAATGCTGCCCATCTGGCATACTCACCTGGACTGATGGACTGTGCCAGTAACGCATTACAGCAAACACACAAAACTACACACAGTTCTGTGAAAGTCTCACGTATGAAGCGTAAGCCTACTTATAGATAGGACTGTTTTAAATTTAAGTTGCACAAGGTATTGCTCTCAAAGAAAAGTAAACTGTTCTTGATGAGTTTTGCACTTGTTCACAAAGAATGATAAAACAATGAAGTTGAGTATGTTAAAGTGTCAATTTACTGTTTTGCTAACAGTTTATGTATACATGAGTTTTAAAACAACCTATACATTATTGTTTATTATACAATGAAAAATGTTTGCAGTGTTACCATATGATTGCTTAGGTTGTTATAACTGCTTTACCCAGAGTACATGTTTCCTGGTTAAGTTAAAGAAATGTTTTTACAAAAAGGGGAAATGTTGTGTCTTAGTATGTAGTTCTTCATCCTGCCGCTAGAGACGCTGAATAGAAAAGAGAAGTAGGGAGTGACTAAGAGAAGAAGTGTGTACACTCAGAGTTAACATGTGCTGTTACTGTTCGGAATAAACTACGAGGTCTCTGAAGGAATACTGTGTGTGCTTATTAAGTCCAGATTTAACACTGTCCAAATGATTGTACTGTGTAGCATTAT
Source organism: Paramisgurnus dabryanus (assembly GCF_030506205.2). NCBI lineage: Eukaryota > Metazoa > Chordata > Actinopteri > Cypriniformes > Cobitidae > Paramisgurnus > Paramisgurnus dabryanus. The sequence continues at coordinate 13,503,994 of NC_133338.1, read as the reverse complement.
TATCATTTCCTTGTAGATTCTACATTCATTCAATGTAAAGGAAAACAAATATGATTCTTTTAGCAAATTTTTATGATTTTCTTTGCATATGCTTTTGTCTTTCACAGATTAATTACTCTGTATACAAGAATGACAGAAGCTGATTTGGATGACCAAATTATGAACAATGACCCACCCTGGGGCTGTATGAGTGTGCCTGATGATAGAATGCACACTTAAACAAAGGAGTTTGGCAAAATATACTCTGGTCCAACCAATCCTGATGGGACTACATGCAAAGCCATGTACTCTAAACTGCACAGCCGGACATACAGGTGCATTTTTTTCCTAACTTAAACATGCATGCTTATTCTTTCTGCTATTGCCTGTTGATATGTTTGTTAAATACATGAATTAAAGTGAAAAAAATTCTTCTGACTGAAATTTTTTTCAAGCCAAGTCATATTCCTTGTAAATAGGCGAGACCAATAGCATTCTAAGGGCAGATGTTTTTTGCCATTAATGCCATATTGAAGACTACTGTGGCATTTATAGGGGTGCCAACTGTCACTATGAAATACAGCAGCAGTGCGAGTATGTTTTTTTGTGAATAAACAGTGTTAACACTTAATTACAACAAATGATAGGTTTATAAATAGTTTGTTAATTTATAGATGTACTTTTAACTCATTTAATTGAAACATTACCTTTTAATATCTGTCTAAAACAAAACACTTGTGACTCCTGCACTAAGGGTTAAAAACGTTATCCCGTCATGTTACAAACTAAAAAAATTGATTCTGTAAGATGTAGTTTGCAGGGCATTTCAGATTAAGGTGAAACAGCTAAATAACTCACTAAATAAAAAGAAATATGAATATCACCACCTTTAATGAATCTTAATTATTTAGTAATTGTAAATCTTATTAATTTTGGCATTTACTTGTACATTTTTTTTAAATCAAGGTTGAAACTGTTAAAATTAGTTAATGCACCATGAACTAACATCAATTACTTTAATGACATAAACATGAATTAATAAATGCTTATGTACTCTATTTTTCATAGTTTGTTCATGTTATATAATGCATTTTATAATGTGAACAAATACAACTTTTTTAAAAGTGGTACAGAAATGTTTATATCATATTATTCAGTACACATAAACGAACAATCCAGGGTCTGTTCTGCTCACACAACAGCTTACAGTCACAGCTCTAATACAGTAACGTTATGTATGAATATAAACCCTGAACGAGCAACTCGAATGAAACTCGTGTATAATTCGCACAGGATGCCTGTAATCATGACAGTTGTACATTGAATGACTGTACCCTTTATCAACAAATTATTATTTTACAATAGAGGCTGAGCTGAGGTGCTATTTTATGCGCAATGTTAGGCACTTAAAACAACGCATTGTGCGCAACGTGCGTATATTACACAATAACAAAATTCAAGCTCACTAAGGAAAAACAGTCAGTGATGAAATAAGGATAATAAACAATAATGTAGTAAAGGTATAAATTGATTTAGTCAAGAGCAGTGAGAGATGAATTGTTTGATTAACATTAGTGACAGATATAAGCAAAAAAGGTAACTTTAACTTACCCTTTTTTCTGCTGTTTACTTTCTCCTAAGCCTTAAATGGTCTTGTTTGAGGATAATTGCAAAGATGGGATTTTTGACGCATAACCTTATGTGTATTTAAGGCAAATAAAGCGGCAAAAATACTCACAAGCTCAAAGAGAAGCGAATGCGCGACTTGCTTATTCCCCTCATACAGAAACAGTGCGCACATTTAACACTGTTGTTATTGTTTCAATTTAAAATCACTTGTTTTTAAATGCGGATACCTGTACAAATGTCAAGATTTCCTGACCACGCACATGCAACTGCAAGAACTGACAGGTGGATGACATCAAAGTACTGCGAGAGCATTTCGGAAGCAGTGTCGTCTAATGAGTTCTCGGTTCGCTCTCACGGGATTTTGATGTCATCAGACTGCCTTTTGGTTCTTGTGGCGCCACGTGAAGTTTACCCATTAGTTTAACAAACTCGTTGTATCAGCCACTGATTAGATCAGCGTAACAGTCAAAAACGATCACGTACGAGACAAATCAATTACCCCCAAAATACAGGACCCTAGGCTTACTGTGCAAAGACACGTAAATTACCTGGCTGTTTGATTTTCTTATCCCACGAACTGAAAGGCTTGCCAATCTTCCTCATTTCACTAAGCCAAGTTAATCTCCATTGGTCTTATACACCTTTATCAATGTCCAAAACATCGGATCCTTCCTGCATTACAAGTATGTCCATGGTAGCAGAAATAAAGTTTTACCTCAGCTTAACGTGAGATACAGCCAGAAAACCCGGAGTGGATCTGGTGCGTAGTGATTACAGAACGCTTACAGTGGAGAGAGGAATGTGATTTCGCTCCAGTCCAGGCTTTGATCACATTCCACTTGACAAGGTGAATACACAGCGTCTTTATGAAAAGTTAATTTAATAATTTTGCAACTGACGGTAATCTGTCGCTACGACGGAGAACTTTAATCCATGTAAATAGTTTTGTTTTAAACTGTTTAAAATCAGTGTCTTTTTTCAAATTATATTTTTGTTAAAGATATATCTACATGTCATGTTTGTGTTGATTTCAAATGCAAACAGTACAGCTGCCACAAAGGATTGGATCATACAGTAGGTTTGACTTTGCATCTGCATTTAATGTAGAAATTTCCACACCAAACATTCGAAAACCTGTCAATCAATCAATTTGGGCAATCAAAGGCCAGTACCTGATCTAATAGTATAGCTAAAAGTGTTTCACGGCTTTGGTCTGATAATTTTTTGTACCCTGCTTGTTTTGTCTTTGGTTTGTTTTGACAGGTGGGCGTAGGTACCTGTCATTGTCTTATCCTCCCCTCCTTCTACAACCCCAAAACTGTAGAAATTGTGAGTAAAAAAGTAATGGAATAATTTACAAATCTCATAAACTTATATTTTATTCTCTATATAGAATATAGATAACATATCAAATGTTGAAAGTGAGACATTTTGAAATGTCATGCCAAATATTGACTCATTTTGGATTTCATGAGAGCTACACATTCCAAAAAAGTTGGGACAGGTAGCAATAAGAGGCCAGAAAAGTTAAATGTAAATATAAGGAACAGTTGAAGGACCAATTTGCAACTTATTAGGTCAATTGGCAACATGATTGGGTATAAAAAGAGCCTCTCAGAGTGGCAGTGTCTGTCAGAAGTCAAGATGGGCAGAGAATCACCAATTCCCCCAATGCTGCAGTGAAAAATAGTTTTCTGTGTTTCTCAGAGAAAAATTGCAAAGAGATTGAAGTTATCATCATCTACAGTGCATAATATCATCCAAAGATTCAAACAATCTGGAACAATCTCTGTGTGTAAGGGTCAAGACCGGAAAACCATACTGAATGCCGTGATCTTCGGGCCCTTAGACGGCACTGCATCACATACAGGAATGCTACTGTAATGGAAATCACAACATGGGCTCAGGAATACTTCCAGAAAATATTGTCAGTGAACACAATCCACCGTGTCATTTGCTGTTGCCGGCTAAAACTCTATAGGTCAAACAAGAAGCCATATCTAAACATGATCCAGAAGCAAAGGCGTTTTCCCTGGGCAAGGATCATTTAAAATGGACTTTGGCAAAGTGAAAAACTGCTCTGTGGTCCAAAGAATCAAAATTTGAAGTTATTTTTGGAAAACGGAGATGCCATATTATCTGGACTAAAGAGGACAATGACAACCCAAGTTGTTATTAGCGCTCATTTCAGAAACCTGCATCTCTGATGGTTTGGGGTTGCATGAGTGCGTGTGGCATGGGCAGCTTACACATCTGGAAAGGCACCATCAATGCTGAAAGGTTTATCCAAGTTCTAGATACATATGATCCCATTCAGATGTCGTCTCTTTCAGGGAAGACCTTGCATTTTCCAACATGACAATGCCAGACCACATACTGCATCAATTACAACATCATGGCTGTGTAGAAGAAGGATCTGAGTACTGAAATGTCCAGCCTGCAGTCCAGATCTGTCACCCATAGAAAACATTTGATGCATCATAAAGAGGAAGATGCAACAAAGAAGAACTAAGATAGTTGAGCAACTAGAAGCCTGTTTTAGACAAAAATTGGACAACATTCCTATTCCTAAACATTGGTCCTCCTCCAGCTGTTCCTTATATGTATGTTTAACTTTTCTGGCCTCTTATTGCTACCTGTCCCAACTTTTTTTGGAATGTGTAGCTCTCATGAAATCCAAAATGAGCCAATATTTGGCATGACATTTCAAAATGAATCATTTTCAACATTTGATTTGTGATCTATATTCTGTTGTGAATAAAATATAAGTTTATGAGATTTGTAAATTATTCCATTCCTTTTTTACTCACAATTTCTACAGTGTCCCAACTTTTTCTGATTTGGGGTTGTAGTTATCTCATCAATTATTTGGGGTTGTAGTTATCTTTTTTCTTTATGACTCCTCTCTGTTCTCTCCAAATCGTGCCCTGATGCCATCTGCCCCGTTCTCCCAGCCTGCGCTTATCTTCCCTCTCCATGCCTAGCTTCACATCAGTAGGCTCTTCTGTGGCTCTCTTCAACTCGCCTGCCCAGCTGCTCTCCCTGATAATATTTCCTGCCTGATTCCTTGCACCCTGACTCTTTCTTGCCAGGTGCCATTCCAAGCGTTGGCTCAACTTCAACTTCTTGGCCAGTCGGTTGTCCTGATCCGCTGGGTCTCTACATTCCAGAATTGAGATTTTCAAATCAGTTTAGTGCCAATAAATTGAGTCTGTGGCCTTTTCTGACCAAGTTATGTAAGTAAAGTCTCAACCTTATACTTTATTATTGATTTCTAGTTACCAGATGTGGAAAGTAACGAATTACATTTACTCAAGTTACTGTAATTGAGTAATTTTTTTGTGTACTTTTACTTTTTTGAGTAGTTTTTAAAATCTGTACTTTTACTCTTACTTAAGTATGTTTTGTTTAAAGTATTGTACTTCGCTACATTTTAAATCGGACGAGACAGGCGCGTGCTAATGCAGACCCTCAATTCAATTAGTATGAAAGAAACCCCTGGCCAAATTTAAGAGACAACTTTCCACTGACACGAAGCGATTGTTTCATTCCTATTTAAGGTAGGATTCATGCTCTTGAGTACGAAATTGCGACCAGATTTTTACCGCTCATTTGCACCACGTTTTTTTATATCATGCGCATTGTCTTCCGATCGGATGCCTAGCAGCTTCGCGTCAAGTCAAACACAACTTAAGAACGTCCTCGAGAATGCGCAGGTCATTAGACATTGCAGAGAGAGAGAGAGAGAGAGAGAGAGAGAGAGAGAGAGAGAGAGAATAAAGGTCTTAGACATCAGGTATACAGGTCAGGGAAGCTAGAAGACAATAAACGTTTAAAGGATAAAAGTATATATCCATGGCACTCATCTCATAATATGCTCATTTAAACTATAGTTTAATAAAATAATGTATGTTACCAGCAATACATCATTTCCAACCTTACTATAGTGATTGTATTTACTAGCTGCTGGCCTCATTAAACAATTCCATAAATGTTTCTTAGTTTAAAGGTGACATAGAATGATTGAACGGAGTATTTATCCTTGTTCTGTGATGTGACATGTAGACAAATTTTTTTTTTTTGGGGTCTGTAATGCCTTAGAGAAGCTTCCTAAAACCTCTCTCAGATAGCTCTATTAGGGTGGGGGATTTTAAACAAGTGGTTTTGCACCTATTTGGCTCCCCCTACTGGCTTAATCGATCTCATTACTGATTGGCTGACTTTGCTGCCACTCAAAAAATGTAGCCAATTATTTTAAAGTGGAGGGGCAGTTAGATGCCTGTGATGTCATAAGCATCAGTTTTTCAGATTGGGCCGTTTTCTGCCTGACATTTCTAAAAGAGGAATTTCTATGAGACTGAGATGTTTAGCATGTTTAGTATGGAAGAAAAATAATGACAAAAGTTTTTGAATTAAAATAGCCTGTTGAATTGTACTACCTGAAAAAAATGCATTGTATTAACCGTACTTGAATTTTAATGCATTTTATTTTTATGTTTTTGAATTAAAACAGCCTGTTGAATTGTACTACCTGAAATAAATGCATTGTATTAACCGTGCTTGAATTTTAATGCATTGTATTTTTAGGTTTTGCATTTTTAAGGGCTGAAATTAAACATGCGTGTATATTTTCTGTATTAAAAATTCAATAGTCCACATTCACCTTTTAGATTTCACTTTAAAATATTCGGTCTGTTTAAAAATACAACGTAAAATATTCAGCAGGCAATTTTCAGTCCATTTAAATTTGCGTCCAAAAATTCAAGTCCAAAAATTCAGTCGTACAGATTTCAACATTTAACATCCGGGAACTGCAGGAAAAGCAGTAGAGTACCGAGTATAATCTCATCTGCTGTTAATCGATCTGACCAGCAGGTGGTGCACGTGTCAGGGATGCCAGGAGACAGAACCCAAGCGCAGACAGAATGGGGGAACAATGAACACTTTATTAAATGAAACTGAAAACAAAACCCACGAGGGGGCAAAAACAAGATATGACTAATGACAGACTACTGTAAACACTAAACTAGATAATAAACTTGACTGGACTGAAAACCAACAGAGAACAAGACAATAAACGTAAAATAATCTCTACAATGAACAAGACTTGACTTAACACTTGACTAGACTATGTAACAGGAGAAATATTAACTCCACATAAACAGACGATCGAGCACAGGACAGCAAACACAAGGGCATTAAATAAGGTAGCAAATCAAGAGGGGAACAGGTGACATGAATCAAACAATAATGAGATAATAAACGAGGAAACAAGGGGGCGGGGTCAGGAGACGAGACAGAAAGCACATGGCTAGGAAAAACAAAGCCAGTGCTCTCACACAAAACATTGGGCTGCCATGATCCTGTCACTATGACTAGAAAACTGTGACCTGAAGACAGGATCATGACAGGACCCTCCCCTTAAGGGACGCCACCTGGCGTCCCACAAGGGAACACACTAGACACGAGACAGGACATACTAGGAAACAGAGAAAAACCAATAAAACATAATGCACAAACACAACGGCAAACAACAACTAACAATGACAGGGTTGGGATGAAATAACAAAAACATCATTAAAGTGAGGGGAGGTGGGGGAACGAGAAAGTTCATCAGGGGTGGTCCAGACTGGGAGGGACTGGGTTTAGAGCGGGGGGTCCGGGCAGGTCTTACGGGGGGTTCTGGAGGAACAGACCTAGCAGTGGGTACGCGAGGGGCTGAAGGAGTAGGCAGGACAGGAGGAGGAGTAACAGGGAACGAAACAGACAAGACTGGGTCACGGAGGTGATCAGGGTGCAGTGGCTGCGCTGGTAGCGCAGGCGGCTGTGGCAGTGCTGGGGGCTCAGGAGACCGTGCTGGCAGCACAGACTGCGTTGGTTGTGCCAGCTGTGACTGTGCAGACGCTAGCTGTGATTGTGCAGACGCTGGCTGCGAATGCGCAGGTTCCGGCTGCACCAGCGCCGACTCCGGCTGTAATGACTGTGCAAGCGGCTGTGGCTGCGCTGGCTCCGGCTGCGCTGGCTCCGGCTGCGCTGGCTCCGGCTGCGCTGGCTCCGGCTGCGCTGGCTCTGAGTGGGATACAAAGACAGAGGCAGGCTGGGGGTGTGCCATGAGACCCGGCAGAGACTGAGGTTGAGGACTGGAAATCCCCTTCCTCCTCCTCTTCCTCTTCTTCGGGCGGGGAGCAGAGAGTGGGGGAGAACAGAGAGGTGCTGTGACGGGCGTGGCAGGCTCCGAGGAGGACCACTCAGATACAGACTCCCACGATATCCTGCGCTCACGCTTCCCCCGCAGGCTTACGAGTTGAGCCGAGTCCTCAGGGGCTGAGAGTGAGAGCGCCGGGACCTCCTGCGTCATAACCCCAACGACGACTCCCTCAGGAATAGAAGGCAAAGGACTGGACTTGGACTGGAGGGACGCCTTCTCATCCCAGGACCGTTGCGCAAGGCATTCCACCATCTCCCAAAAGGGCAGGGAAACCAGATTTTCCCGCTCCGCAATCGGTGGTGGGTGGTTGAGGCCGGCCACTAGACATTCGCTAGCCAAGGGGTCCGGATAATTCCCCTTGCTCCTCTCGACAGCCAAGGCGTAGTCATGGAGGGACAGTCTCCCCTGGGGTGGAAACGGGCTGCTGCCTGCGAGGGTCTGGGAGGTAATGGAATCCCACCATTCAGGGTCCTGGGCACGCCACATGATGGGACAGTCTGCTGGGTTCTAAATGGCTCGATCGTTCTGTCAGGGATGCCAGGAGACAGAACCCAAGCGCAGACAGAATGGGGGAACAATGAACACTTTATTAAATGAAACTGAAAACAAAACCCACGAGGGGGCAAAAACAAGATATGACTAATGACAGACTACTGTAAACACTAAACTAGATAATAAACTTGACTGGACTGAAAACCAACAGAGAACAAGACAATAAACATAAAATAATCTCTACAATGAACAAGACTTGACTTAACACTTGACTAGACTATGTAACAGGAGAAATATTAACTCCACATAAACAGACGATCGAGCACAGGACAGCAAACACAAGGGCATTAAATAAAGTAGCAAATCAAGAGGGGAACAGGTGACATGAATCAAACAATAATGGGATAATAAACGAGGAAACAAGGGGGCGGGGTCAGGAGACGAGACAGAAAGCACATGGCTAGGAAAAACAAAGCCAGTGCTCTCACACAAAACATTGGGCTGCCATGATCCTGTCACTATGACTAGAAAACTGTGACCTGAAGACAGGATCATGACAGCACGTGTTCGCCAAGACTTTGTACATGTAAGATGATTTATCCACTGCAGCAGTGATGAAAGTTGGCTTTTATGTTCAGTTTTAGTAAAACAACTGTAATACACTCATACAGAGAGTGTATTGTTTGGTTATGTTATTGACAGGATACTAAACGGGTTTAAAATGCCATATAAATTAAATATGGCCTTTCTGTCTGCTATTGGCTTCGTTTCTCAAAAGCTAAGTTGATTGTAGATTTTATTGGTGGCAATCTACCGTCTTCTTATGCCTACGAGAAACGAACACGGTTTTGTAATTCGTCACCTCAGTTTATAAAACATACTCAGATGATTAAACTGTTCAATTTACAAATCGTGCGCGCGGATTAATAAACCATACGCACAATTAAACAATCAGTGCTCTCAGATTTGCAATCCGTATCCACAAATTCATAAACAATTAATAAACAGTGCACACGCTTTCGCAATGGTTTTGCAAACTGAGTCCACTAACGCAGAGGTCCCCAACCACCGGGTCGTGGACAAGTTGCCACCGGTCGCAAGAACATCCTGAAAAAATGTATAATAGCTACGTTATAGTTTAATCAGGTGTTTTGTCCTTTACGAGCTGACTTCAAATAACATATCAATCCACTTCTTGCAGGGCCGCGCTCCCTCTTTTTCTTTCTCTCTCTCTCTCTCTCTCTCTCTCTCTCGCTCTCTCTACCAGCGCATCGGCGATCACATTGCTCTCATTAGAGTTCAAGCATACAGTACTTCTAAAACACAATCGATCAAAGAATTGCAAAGGTATGACTTTATGAATAAATGAAGACGTTCATTTGATATCGCAAATGAAACTAATTGCAGGCTATTGAAAAACTTAAAAATTACCCTTAAACTCTTAATTAATTATAGTTTAAACTCTTTCACTGCAGTAATAATATTTTTATTTTTAATGTAGGTTTGAGAGGAACCTAAACAGTCATGTGTCAAACATCAAAAAGCATAAACGCGAGTCCCCCACCCCCCCGGGTTGCGATTTTTTTTTAAGGTTGGGGACCCCTGCACTAACGGATTTGTAGCCCCACCCTCATTTTAGAAATTGCTTCCATGCTTTTATTAATGCTTTCAGGAATTAATGAAGTTTATACCGTGTTAAGCTTGTACTTTCCTAACTGGAAAGTTATTTACATTGACAGCTGGCCCGCCCAATCAGAAATGTAAAAAAAATACTACTCTGTATAGTTAGACATGGATACTACTTCATATGGTGTATTTTATCTATTGCATTTATGTTAAAAACAGTAAAATTATAAGTAAGCCTGATAACTATTTAAAAACTATTATAAGTTGAATGTTGCGTTACATTATGGTTCTATAATGAGAAAAATATTCCCGAGAACTTTTTTTGCAAGCAAGTGGAAAACGTATTTTGAATAACAACACGTTATAAATATGTACTGCACACTTTCTTCTCAATAACATGAACACACAACAAATATGACAGCGGGGTAAAAAATAGAAAGAAAGCATCTGATCACAGTGATGTTGTTTGATAGCCTACCAGCTCTCTAAATTAGCACTATAAGTCACGCCACGTTTATTGCTACACTTTATACAATATAGCCTATTGCTTTTAAGCAACAAATAGCCTATCATAACAACCTATAAGCCTACTGTGTAATTGAGACATTAATTTAAGAAATGTATTAAAAGCAGAAAGACGTAGGCTGCGGAAATATAGTGGGTTCACTTCAATCCACACTACAGACGTTCTTGGTTTGCTTCTTATTTATTAAATCAAGGCAATTGTTTGATTAAACATTGATTAATATTAAGATAAAATTTATACAAAACGAAATTCACTTTAAAGAAAGTCTTTCTACATAACAAACCTATGCAGGGCTCGCAAAATCGCTACCCCGAAGTCCCGGGGCTATGGCGAATTCCTGTCGGGCTACAAAAATGTATCTGCGCCCTGCCCGTCGGGCGGAGGAAAAATATTGTAATGTGTTTGCATTCTCTCAGATTTAGTTAGGTAATTATATTGTATGTAATTCGGTGTCATCTTGTTAGTCATTACTATCCCCACTAACAAGTGAAACTGTCAGGAAATGAAGTGAAAGCATAATTAAACCCATTACTCCTTTCGTGTTCACGTCTGATAAACGCGCTCCTCGGCTCCGCTCTTCACGAGTAGACTACCCGCTTGCTCTTATGCTCATAAAAAAGTATATTAAATGTTTATTTATTTGTCATTTCGTTTAACCTCAGAGTCTAACATTATTCTAGCAATTCCCCTTTTCTTTCTTTATAGTAAGTTAACTTAAATATGTGAGAACGAAAATATATTTTTAGTGATTTGCATGAAGAGAATATGATTCATTTTAAGCATTTAGTAGCTTAATTTATTTAAACAGTTTTAATATGCTATTTTAAAAAGTATATTGTGTGCAGGTTCTTTTGTTTGTAGGCTATGACAGCCCAATAATTTTTTTTTACCAAAAAGGCTTAATTAATGTCATGTTGCATTACAATTTAAAGTATATCAATAATGTCAAAAATGTGACATGCAGTTCGGGTGTGTGTGTATGCTGTTTAAATTAGTGTTCTCACCAATACGCTTGTGATTCCTGAAGTTTTGACGAATTTTATAGATTTGTTATAGTTTCTTATTCAAAAGTGCCACCCATAGATTCAGCCCCACCCGGACTTAATCCATGCCCACCCATATGTCACGTTCTGCATCCGCCACTGTTCTTTACTTTCATTTTTTCACGAGTTTGCCTGCCCATTTAGTCTTAATAAATAACGGTAAACGAACTTGGTTTGCTGTTCTCGAAGGCAGCTCGAATCTTGGTCTGGCTCGAGCCCCAAGTTCAAGTAACAGAACAAAAGGAAAACAATGTGCAGTGAAGGAGGAGATGAGCAGGAGAGATGCCAGAAGAATTGCGGTTGGGCGCGGAGGCACGTGGGACTCGCGTTTATGCTTTTTGATGTTTGACACATGACTGTTTAGGTTCCTCTCAAACCTACATTAAAAATAAAAATATTATTACTGCAGTGAAAGAGTTTAAGTATAATTAATTAAGAGTTTAGGGGTAATTTTTAAGTTTTTCAAAAGCTTGCAATTAGTTTCATTTGCGATATCAAATGAACGTCTTCATTTATTCATAAAGTCATACCTTTGCAATTCTTTGATCGATTGTGTTTTAGAAGTACTGTATGCTTGAACTCTAATGACAGCAATGTGATCGCCGATGCGCTGGTAGAGAGAGAGAGAGAGAGAGAAAGAAAAAGAGGGAGCGCGACCCTGTATAGAAGTGGATTGATATGTTATTTGAAGTCGGCTCGTAAAGGACAAAACACCTGATTAAACTATAACGTAGCTATTATAAATTTTTTCAGGATGTTCTTGCGACCGGTGGCAACTTGTCCACGACCCGGTGGTTGGGGACCTCTGCGTTAGTAGACTCAGTTTGCAAAACCATTGCGAAAGCGTGTGCACTGTTTATTAATTGTTTATGAATTTGTGGATACGGATTGCAAATCTGAGAGCACTGATTGTTTAATTGTGCGTATGGTTTATTAATCCGCGCGCACGATTTGTAAATTGAACAGTTTAATAATCTGAGTATGGTTTATAAACTGAGGTGACGAATAACAAAACCGTGTCCGTTTCTCGTAGGCATAAGAAGACGGTAGATTGCCACCAATAAAATTTACAATCAACTTAGCTTTTGAGAAACGAAGCCAATAGCAGGCAGAAAGGCCATATTTAATTTATATGGCATTTTAAACCCGTTTAGTATCCTGTCAATAACATAACCAAACAATACACTCTCTGTATGAGTGTATTACAGTTGTTTTACTAAAACTGAACATAAAAGCCAACTTTCATCACTGCTGCAGTGGATAAATCATCTTACATGTACAAAGTCTTGGCGAACACGTGCACCACCTGCTGGTCAGATCGATTAACAGCAGATGAGATTATACTCTGTACTCTACTGCTTTTCCTGCAGTTCCCGGATGTTAAATGTTGAAATCTGTACGACTGAATTTTTGGACTTGAATTTTTGGACGCGAATTTAAATTGACTGAAAATTGCCTGCAGAATATTTTACGTTGTATTTTTAAACAGACCGAATATTTTAAAGTGAAATCTAAAAGGTGAATGTGGACTATTGAATTTTTAATACAGAAAATATACACGCATGTTTAATTTCAGCCCTTAAAAATGCAAAACCTAAAAATACAATGCATTAAAATTCAAGCACGGTTAATACAATGCATTTTTTTCAGGTAGTACAGTTCAACAGGCTGTTTTAATTCAAAAACATAAAAATACAATGCATTAAAATTCAAGTACGGTTAATACAATGCATTTTTTTTCAGGTAGTACAATTCAACAGGCTATTTTAATTCAAAAACTTTTGTCATTATTTTTCTTCCATAGTTTAGCACTTTTTGTATGTTTGTGAATGTGGGTAGACTACCATTACTCAACAAAGACAATGTAAAAATGGTTATTCATTCTCTGTCCCCTTTAAAAAAGCTTTTTATTTTATTAACTTTTTGTTATTGCACTTTAATTGTAAAAATGTTCCTACAACTAGTTTGAGATTTATATTCCCTTGTCGTTTTTGAACTATACTAGAATCCCTCACCTCTCCCCACTGTAAAAAAAAGTAACTTTTACTTGAGTAGATTTTTAGACCAGTAACTTTACTTTTACTTAAGTAAAATATTATTAAAGTAACTTTACTTTTACTTGAGTACAATATTTTATTACTATGATGGCCCTAGCATTTGTTTTTATAGAATCTGTATTTCTGTTTCCTATGTCATTACTACCTATTAAAATGTTTTTGGTTGAAAACAATGATATGCCTTTGTTGCCAATATTTGTAGTTTATGGGTTTTATTATTAATCAAATATTAAATAAGATTCATTTATAACTGAGAAAGCATTTTTTTCTCCATGGGAGTCGGTTTATATTCGATATAATTTGCCTAATTCTTACTATAGAACTTGTAATAAAGTTCTGTTTCCTTTTTCAATATATTTTCTCTACAGTACATTCTGGTTGTATAAAGTTATAAGACTTAACAGTTTATAGGCTGTGATGTGCATTAGGCCTACATATGCTACCATTCCTAGGTCCCCCATTTCCCAGGTCAACACAATAGACTTTACAATTTCTGTGCTGCAGGCATTGTACTTCTTAGGTCCTCACGATCTGTCTTCAGCCAACCAAAACCATTCTTGCCAACCACCCCGGGACTGCTAAGCTAGATGTTGTAGGTCTGCTGTTCTTGAAGCGGGGGAGCATTGTCTAATAAAGGGCTTCGTAAACCAGTTAACAAAATCATATAAGTTAGGGTAGTTCATACTCCATACGATGTGCCGTACAATGGAAGGGCAACATTCCTTATCACATCTGGATACGGCAAAGCTCCTGTCTCCTGAACAATTCATCCAACTTATCAATTATTAATTGAAGATATGCAAGGAAAATACCTAGATATTTTCTTGGGGAATTTGAGTCTTGAGTTTAGTAAGTACTGATTTATGGTATAATAAAAGTTAAATATTAAGTTATTTTAAAACATTAGACGTATCATGTATCTTTTTTTATTCCTAATGTATTCTACACAGGTGTGTGGGGGCACTTTAACCCCTATGAGAAAGGCCAAGAAAAATACAAAACATCATGGAAACATAAAAACCTCATATCTAAAAACAACTGTTTATTTGCACACACTACATTAAACTGCTGTACGTCTCTGTTTTCATTACAATATTAGGGACTTTAAGCAACAGCCTCTGGTGGAACGGCAACGGCTTATTTAACTGCTTCTTTGCAACGTTCTACTGTAACGGTCTACTACGGGAGAACAGCTGATTTGCCGTAGTCGCTACAACATGACAGTTTATGTAAATAAATGTTATGTTTTATGGCATATGACATTGTAATTGCATCAGTTTATGATTGTACCAAAAGTCTTTTATATAATATGTGTTCAAATGTTTTAAATTTAAGCTAATTTTAAAGATTTTTAAGTATTCAACATTTTCAGTATTGCTTAAATCTAGGTTTTTAGACTTATTTACATCATACAATAGTAAAAACTCTTCTTCTGACAAAAGATTGTCATTTAATGCCAAAAGCAATCCTTCTCTTGCTTTTTTAAATGACATATTTTTCTATCTTAATAAATGAATTAATACAGCGTTGCGCTGTCCTGTTTACGATTGCTTAGTGATTTTTACATTTTTGGCTATGGCGGTCTGACAGCACACTTCCGGTCGCTGTAGCCGTAACATTCCCAGCTGTTGCTTAAAGTCCCTATTGAGTCTATACTACTGCTTGCTCCATATCCAGCAAAGGTAAAAAAACACCCAAAGATTTAAGGACTTATTCACGCGGCATTCCTCATTTTACCACCTGTACACATTTTACACCGACATCACTGCATCTGGAGGGCATATATGATCCTCACCAGGGTTATTATGTTTTTTTGTTTTTGTTGTTGTGTGTCTGATTAATTATGTTTTTTTATTATCATCAATTGAACTTTGAAGAATTCAGCAAATAATTCACTATTAAGCTATCCAAAGCAATGGCAGCTTCATAAGACTTAAGGGTGTATCAAAGGACAAATAATAATGCATATGGGTTGACCTGTGAAAACTTAATATCCTGTTTTCATGTGTCAGTTACCATTTAGGCTTTAGAAACATGATACAGTTAAAGTGCATTTGAAATATAGTTTGGAGAAATGTGTGAAAGTGGTCCTTCAAGGGTTATACAGTTAAAGGAACAGTATGTAAGAAATGTATATCAATTAATCATAAAATGGCCCTGATATGTCACTAGACATTAAGAAATCATGTTCATTTCAAATACTTATATCACTGACAACAGTGGTCCGGCCAGGATATTGTCATTTAAAAAGTGGGGTTGCAGCCCTCAACTGATGTTTATGTTGTCATGTAGTGTTTTGGTCTGATGCCCCACCCTCCTTCTATCTACCAATCACAAAGTCAGAAGTGTTTCAGCATACAGGTTGTCAACTCTGCTCTAGTTACCACAGCTGCAGCTACGAAAGTGTCGGATAAAAAATGTCATGAATCCGAAAATACATTGTGACAAAGTCACTAGACAAAGTGAAATAAAACAAGGATTTGTATAGGAGATGCCTTTGAAAGATGGAGACGGCTGAAAATGGAGAAGCATTTGAATCTGCCCTGATCGCGTAACATTATGCCTTCTTCATAGTAGAATCTTGCTGCGTGCACAAAAAACCAATATGGATTGAGGATTATTTTATACAAAGTCTGATGGAATATCAATATTTCTCATATGTAATACGTTTTTGAACACAAACTGCAAATGGATGTTATATTGTTAACGTTTGGCATGGAGATTGCTCTGATCGCGTAACGTTATGCCTTCTCGATAGTAAAATCGCGCTGCGTGCACAATTATTGAAAAACAATATGGATTGAGGATTATTTTATACTAAATCCGATGGAATATCAATATTTCACATTTGGCATGGAGCAGCGCGAGCCTGGAGTTGGACTATGGACGTGCTGTTTCATAAAAAAAGGTATGATGTCATTTTATGAATGAACATTTCAGATATGACCTCAGTGGCGGAACTAGAATTTTTTTAATGGGGTGGCCAGGGGGTGGCCAAAGCTACTTTAGGGGGTCCATAGTCCATAAAAGAAAATGACGTGTAACCATGTATCAAGAAAGCATAAATGAATCTTTTGATCGCATTAGATGTAAACATAATAAGGGTGAATTTTAAATCTTTCTACTGTATTTCTTACATCTGATTTACTGTCTGTTAAAGAGATTCACCTAAAAATGAAAATTCTGTCATCATTACTCACCCATGTTGTTCTAAACCTGTATTTTATTTTAATAAACACAAAATAAGATATTTTGATAAATGATGGTAAGCACACAATTAATGGTATATCCATTGAATTCCATCATGTTGTTTTTATTCCTACTATGGAAGTCAATGGTTACAGCTGTGTGCATACCATCATTTATCAAAATATCTTCTTTTGTGTTCATCAGAAAAAAGAAATTCGTACAGGTTTAGAACAACATAAGGATGTAAAAATGATGACAGAATTGTCATTTTGTGATATCCCTTTAATGAAGCAAAAGATCAGGAAATCTAAACTCCATGATAAACCTTAAACTTACTTCAAAGAGCAGAGCTCAACACAAAGGATGTTTGGATTAATCTTTATTTACGAAGATACAGAAGATGCAAAAATCTTCTTTAATGACAGAGAGACTTCAACAGGTTAGGCTAAGACCGGATGCAATAAAATGTTTATTCGTTTAAGACGTACAGTAGCCAAATGTTTAGTATGAAAATCACCAAGACAGCTATTTTGACATATGAGCATTTGTCCGTTTAAGCCCAAAAGACGCGAAGTTGCGAACATGAAGTCGTTTAAGCTCTTGCTGTGCACGCGCACTATCAGATAAGTTCAATGTGGCAATCCAGTCGAATTAACAATAATACAGTAGCCTATAAAGATCACGTCAAGAATGAAAACATGGTGCTGGGTTTTGTTGTAAACAGAATTGGCAATCTTACACTGTCAGAAATAAAGGTACAAAACTGTACCTTTTCTGTCACTGGGGCTGTGCCCTTTCAAAAAGTACAGCTTTGCACCTAAGGATTTCATTTTAGTACCTCAGAAGTACATGCAGGAACCAAAAAGAGCTTATTAGTACCTCAGAAATACATATTTCAAAGGTACATATTGGTAAATGTTTACACATCTATACCTAATGGTCCAAACAATTACCTTCTTAAAGGTTGCTGCCCCACTGACAGCTAGGGTACATATTTTGACTTTTTTCTAACAATATAGGTCCTTAAGGTACGGTAATCCACCCAAAATTGTATTCTGTTTTGTATTCCTGTAAAGTTATCAAATGGAAACTTAGGGTACAGCCCCAGTGACAGAAAAGGTACAGTTTTGTACCTTTATTTCTGACAGTGTAGACTTTATTCGGTACACAAGAAAATTACCACACTTCCAGCATATACGGTGAAATCATGTAGTATTAGCAATGTACGACTTACATAATTTTAAAGAGATTCCAAGCATTATGTAGACATGACATTTATCTTCTGATGGTATGAAAAGTATTCGTTAAGTTACAGTATTTTTTCTGACGTGTTTTTGAATAGACATCACTGATGGAGAGATAACAGAACGCGCAGTATGTATATTTTTATATTTTCTTCATTTTGTGAAAAGCACAACATTCAGTTTTTATAGACACACAAAAAATGACACTTTAACGTTTTAAATGATGTATAAATCATATGTCCAAAATCAGCAGAGTAATCCAAGTCTCTTTGCGTAGTGATTGAAAAATAAAGAGTTTGCACCGCGACCACAGGGAGGGTTAATATTCATAATGTTTTTACCAATGTGCTGCGCTGCCGCACGTCGAAAATAAACATAGAGATTAAGTGAAAGTAGCGCATTAAATTTGGGGTGGCACACGGGGTGGCCAGTGACATGTCAAGGGTGTCCGGTGCCACCCTGGACACCCCTCTGGCTCCCCCACTGTTGTAAACTTAATGATGCGACTTGAACGCCAAGGTGGGTGACGACAACACAGATAGGGAACTCATCATGGGCAGACATGGCGTAGGTACCTGCAAAGAGAACGGAAATCTGCTTATAGACTTTTGCTCTTTCAACGACCTAGTAATAGGTGGCACTATTTACCCTCACAGAAGGATCCATAAGACCACTTGGACTTCACCTGATGGGAAGACGGAAAATCAGATTGACCACTTCACTATTGATCGAAAGTGGAGACGAAGTATGCTGGACGTCAGAGTAAGGCGCGGCGCTGACGCAGCCTCCGACCATCAGTTGCTGGTAGCAACATTGAGGACCAAGCTGAGATCCTTCCACGACTCTGCAGGAAGAGCATTCTACCAGTTCAATGTACAGCTAAAAGACAAAAAGATAGCGGAAGAGTTCAACTGAACAGGTTTGAGGTGCTGGCAGAGCTGGGCGAAGAGTCAGTAGAGAGCCACTGGACAGAGATAAAGAAGACCTGGAAAGATGCGTGCACCAAAGTTCTGGGGAAGAAAGTGAGGGAGCAGAAGGAGTGGATGTCGAAGGGAACATGGGAGAAGACAGAGAAGAGGAGGGAGCTGAAACAAAAAATCAACAGATGCTGTGATCAACAACAGAAGACAGACCTCAGAATACAGTATTGGGAGGTAAATGGGGAAGTGAAGAAGAGTGCAAGACAGGACAAAAGACAATTTGTACACAACTTGAAAGAAGAGCCAGAAAGAGCAGTAAAGCAAAACAACATGAGGAAAGTATACGAGATTACCCGGGCTTTGTCAGGGAAGAGCTTCAACCCGAGCAAGTCAGTCAAAGACAAGCATGGGAGAACCATCACAAGTGATGAGGGGCAAAGAAAAAGATGGAAGGAACATTTTGAAGAAATTCTCAATAGACCACCACCGCAAATAGTTCCTGAAATACCACCAACAGAAGAACCCCTCTCTATCAACACAAATCCACCACCAACTAAGGGAGAGACCATCAAAGCCATCAAGTCCCTGAAAAACGGCAAGGCACCAGGCGCTGACGGTATCCCCTCAGCAGCCTTAAAGACAGATGCGGTGGCAGCAGCAGAAATGTTGCACCCCCTCCTGGTGAAGATATGGGAACAGGAGCTAGTGCCGGACGACTGGAAGCTCGGGTACTTGGTAAAGCTCCCCAAGAAAGGTGATCTTTCCCAGTGCTGCAACTGGCGAGGAATCATGCTGCTGTCCATCCCCAGTAAGGTGCTGACCAGAATCATCCTAGAGAGACTGAAGGAAGCTCTAGATAAGAGGCTGAGAGTAGAACAAGCAGGATTTAGACAAGATCGTTCATGTATAGACCATATCGCCACTTTGCGTATTATTATTGAGCAATCCATCGAATGGCAGACTCCTTTGTACATGACTTTCATTGACTTTGAGAAAGCGGTCGACATGGAGACTATCTGGAAGTTGATGCAGCACTACGGAATCCCGCAAAAGCTCATAAACATCATTCAGCAGCTTTATGAGGACTCATCTTGCCAGATTATCCATAATGGGAAGTTGACAGCCCCCTTCGCAGTAAAGACAGGAGTGAGACAAGGTTGTATGCTCTCACCGACAATTTTTCTGATCGTCATAGATTGGATCATGAGAAGAACTACAGAGGGCAGCAACACCGGCATCCAGTGGACCTTTACCAAACATCTAGAGGACTTGGATTTTGCGGACGACATCGGCCTCCTGTCCCACAAACAGCTGCATGCACAGTCCAAGCTAACGCGGCTAGCGAAGGAGGCAGAGAAGACTGGCCTGAAAATGAACATCAAGAAAACAATGGTGATGCGGATGAACAATCGATTACATCAGCCACTGCAACTACAGGGAGAAGCCCTGGTGGAGACCGATCGCTTTGTGTACTTAGGAAGCGTGGTCAACATTGATGGCGGAGCAGATGAAGATGTCAAGAGTCGGATAAGCAAAGCAAGAGTAGCGTTCAATATCCTGCGGCCCATCTGGAACTCCAAGGCCTCATCCCAGCACAACAAAGTCCACATCTTTAACACCAATGTGAAAGGAGTCCTCCTCTATGGGTCTGAAACATGGCGGGTTACAAACACCATCACCAACAAGATACAGACATTTGTCAATAAGTGCTTGCGCCACATCCTCAACATCAGGTGGCCTGAGAAGATTTCCAATACAGACCTATAGAGCAGAACCAACCAGAACCCAGTCGGTAGGGACATCAAGGAAAGAAAATGGAGGTGGATAGGACACACACTTCGCAAACCAACAGATAACGTCACAAGGCAAGCACTAGACTGGAACCCACAAGGAAAAAGGAATGTGGGATGGCCCAAACAGACGTGGAGAAGGTCAGTCGAGTGCGAAATGAAGGAGGCCGGAGTGACATGGACTCAGCTGAAGAAAACAGCCCAAAACAGAGTGCGTTGGCGTGGTGTTGTTGCAGCCCTATGCTCCATAAGGAGCCTACAGGAATAATGATAATGAATGTAAACTTAATAGTTTGTAAACAAAGACTCTTCGGGCCCACCAGCGTGGCCAGGTTGGCTTTAAAGAAAAAAAACTTAATGTGTAGGATTCGTCACTTGCCATTGGAAGATTCTTGTAGCAACAAGTACGTGGGATGGGATACACCGCTCTACAGTAATTTGAAAGTGATTGCATTACCATTTTTGGCCACCATCCTACATACAGTTCCTTTAAAGCTAACTGTTTAAAAGTTTTGGTCTACTAATGCTTTTAAACGACACTCAAAATATATTTAAGATTACATTCTGAGATATTTAAGCTTCGTAGTAAAAAAAATTTTGAATGTGCCAACACAAAATTGTGTAGGTACGCGTTAACACGTGATTTACGTGTTAACACTACTTAAGGGCCCGTTATAGTTGGCCGTAGGTCCTACGGCGCAGCCGTGACGGCGTAGGTTCCATGTCAGTTTTCATTTATACTTTTGTGTCCACATCGACGTGCAAACACACGCGCAGACCGCTGGTAGGCAGTATCCACGCGTGTAACCATAGTAGCAGTGCAACCGTCAATGAAGAAGCAGCTTGGCAAGTTAACCCACAAATGAAGAAGAAAAATCAACTTGTTTTGCATGCTTTGAGAAGAAAAGCAATGATGGAAGTAAATAAACAGAGACTTTTGTTGCAGTTTGAGTAAAATCACTCCTCAACTTGGCCCATCTGTGTTTTCACCGTCGCAAATGGAAATATCTATGACACAGTTTTTTAACTGACGGCAGGGGTTCTGGTGGACCAATCACAGCTCTTGCGGTCCACATAGAACTGGCGAACTGTTAAAAATTTGCACGTCAGGCTACAAAGAGCTGCGCACAGGCTACGGATAACCTACGGCGTAGAGCTTACACATAACAAAAACTACGCGTTTAACATGTGATTTTAACACGTTTTTGCTCTTTTGGCCTTCCGTAGGGGTCTGTTCTTCATACATGGATTACTCTGATAGCTTGATTTGATTGTTGACGATTTGTCTTGATCTTGGATTATTTGGTTCTTTAAAGCTCATCCTAGAGTTGCTGTCATAGCAAAAGATCCATAAGATTAAACCTGTTTGGGAGCAGTCTAATTTCATGTAAACTAGATTTGATTGCACCTTTTTAAGCAGATGTGATACGATTCACAAAGTCTTGATTTTACAAGTTAATGTGGACTATTGTTGCAATCAGAAATCAGTTATATAAGAATTCTTGGTAACACTTTAGGATGGGGAACACTTATTGATTATTAATTATGACTTTTGCCTCAGTAAACTCCCAATTTACTGCTAATTAATAGCTAATCCGATAGTTGTTGTAGCCGTTAGGTTTAGGTATTGGATTGGGGATGTACAATATGGTCATGCAGAACAAGGCATTAATATGTCCTTTATAAGCACTAATAAACAGCCAATATGTAAGCTAATAAGACACTAGTCAAAAGTCAGAATTGGTCACTATACTAAAGTGTTACCGAATACTTCAATAAGTAAACTTATTTAACCACTTGCAGGCTGTTTCTTTAAAGGACTGTTATCTGAGAGGATTTCTTTACTGTCCTGTGCATTGCTATCAGAAACCGATGCATTTTATAATTGTTTGATGTAGAATAACATTACCATTCACTTATTGCACATCACACTTCATTTAACACATTATTGGAAACTGCTAAAATTGTTGGTTTATTATCTTCACAAACGAGGGGAAAACACCATCTTAAAATAAACTAAAATGTAAAGTTTATTTAGCAGCAATTAAATTCTTGCATTGGCTGTGGGTTTAAAAAAGAGCAGCTGCCCCCAGAGGTGATCTACACAATCAATCAGTTTAGATACATTATCACTCCTGCCAGGACATCGCATTAAGATGCAGGACCACCACCTGTTTTTTTATTCTGCTTTTTAAGTTGGTGTTAAATACAGACAAAACAGCATTTAACTCTTTCACCGCCATTGATGAGATATCTCGTCAATTAAGAGAAAATGCTTCCCCGCCAATGACGAGATTTTCCGTCTTTCGGCAATACCGCTATTATCCACCAGGTGG
Source organism: Paramisgurnus dabryanus (assembly GCF_030506205.2). Taxonomy (NCBI): domain Eukaryota; kingdom Metazoa; phylum Chordata; class Actinopteri; order Cypriniformes; family Cobitidae; genus Paramisgurnus; species Paramisgurnus dabryanus. The sequence goes on along the minus strand of NC_133338.1, from coordinate 13,480,955 downwards.
CGCAACTTATACAACCCGGAAGTAGCGCCTCACGTGAAAGAGAAAGAACGCCGTGTATGTTTTAAAGATCGCTTCTGATGCATCTGGGGCCCGTTTCAATAAGGAGGTTCAACCAACTCTGAGTTTAAACTTGAACTCTGAATTGACTTACTCTGAGATAGGAAACTCTGAGTTTTCGGTTACAGAAAAGCTGATCTGAGTTAGTTTAATCGACTCTGAGTAGGTTGACTCTGAGTTAAGCGCGTGCACAGCCACAATAAAAAGCCATCATCAATGGAGCTCAGATATTACGATTTACCATGGCAACAGCACATGACAAAGAGGTCTTAATCCTTTTTACTACTAAAACTGAAAGTGTTACTGCAAGTGTACAGCAACTACGAGCATATATTTTTAAGAAAAGAGTTGTTTTTGTAAATTGCTACTCTAGTAAATGCGTACATTTAATTTTTCATCACAGTTAAAATATCCGAAGTAAATAACCTGAGGACTGTATGTCATTATATTCATTTACATGCAGATGCAATCCCATGGACAAAAAGATGACAGCTGGTCAGCTAAAAATGAAATCAAGCATAATACTTTGTAATTTGAGGCTACGAACTTTGCAAATGTTTGTCATGAATAAAAAATTTTTTGCCGAGCCGGGATTCGAACTTCGATCGCCGACACTAACCACTGGACTAGCGATAATGACGAGTGGATAAGTAAGAAATGTCAAGACAACTGTATGGATGTAAGAGCACCACAAAGACTGATATTAGTCATATATAAGGATATTTATATATCTAAAATGACTGCAAAAAATAATAATTTCGCTCACATAAATGTACGTGGATATGACAAAAAACCACTCAGGGTCTCAAAATCCTCTCGCGACATAAATCTAACTTTCTACAAATGAATGCAACATCTACAGGATTCTCTATAAAAGTACTTTACATTTTAGTCACTAAGACGATCTATGCACCCAAGTATATCATATTATTTACAAGTCATTTCAATTTACTGTTTTATTTTTTTAGTTGAAAGTTTAGTGTAATATATAAAAATATAAAGTAGGAAGTTTAAATGGTTTGCACTGGCAATTTAATTATAACTTAAAGACAGCTAAAAATATTTTACAGTGTACATAATAAAAATGTGCGCAATGAATGAATGTACTAAAGCAACTTACAAGATTAAACACAGCTACTCCTTTAAAAAAGGGGAGGAGACCACAAGAAACTCAGAGTTTACAGGATAAAACCTGCTCCCGACCAGGTTAGGTTCATAGAGTAAGTTACCCCGGAAACAGACTCTGAGTATAAGTTACCTCTCCTTCTGAAACAGGCTTGACTTACCCCGTTGTCTCAGGTTTAAACTACCTCCCTTTTTGAAACAGAAAACTCAGAGTTTCCCTCATTTCAGTGTTAACAAACTCAGAGTTTTCACTTAACCACCTTTCTGAAACGGGCCCCAGATCTCTATCAAAAGTCCTTCGCAAAAATGGAATTATCTCAGCTTTTTGCTCAAAATTGGGTGTTTTTGAAGAAACCTACCCATGTTTGAGAGGTGATTACAAGACAACTAATGAAGGTAGGATGAAACGTTTTTGTTTGAAAGCAGAGTGTCTGTTCTTTCATCTGATATATTGTTTGTTTATATATTTAAAGAAGAACATTTTCTGGAAAGCATTAAACTTTTGTGAAAATCATGAAAAATGCTGGCGCTGGCTGGCAACTTTTTTTTTAAATGCTGGCGGGGAAAGAGTTAACTGTTTTTAAAAGTTTGATTGCAATAATTAAATTCAATCTTTGACAAGCATAGTAAAGATATCAAGATTACATTTACACAGAATATTTTACCTTATGTAGCGTGATTTTATGTACAAAAGTAGCTTTTACTGTGTTTACATAACACAGTCTCACCCCATTTCGTCAATATTTGACGACACTTGACCATTCGTCAATATGTGACGCGGAGGGTATACCTTTTGCGTCATTTTTTGACGAACTGGGGACTTCAATACTATTACGTCCGTTGCATTCTCTTCTCCTATTTTCTTACCAATTTCGCGTTGGTTTAAGGTTAGATTACGCAAAATTAAACCGTGTACGCGAAATTAAACAGTGTACGCGAAATTAAACAGTTGTCACCTGGCGTTGGGGTTAGAAACAGTTGTCACCTGGCGTTGGGGTTAGAGTTAGGTTTGGGTAGGGATGTCATTATGTAAATCTAACCCTAAACCGACGCGAAATTGGTAAGAAAATAGGAGAAGAGAATGCAACGGACGTAATAGTATTGAAGTCCCCAGTTCGTCAAAAAATTACGCGAAAGGTATACCCTCCGCGTCACATATTGACGAATGGTCAAGTGTCGTCAAATATTGACGAAATGGGGTGAGACTGGGTTGGTTTACAAATTCAGCCTCATAAAAAGTTCACAATAACCTTCCAGCAATAGTTCACGCACAGCAAGGGTTAAAAAATGGGTGTCGTAGGAGCCGATGGTGTAGTGGGCAGCGCTCTGAGATGGTGTTGTGGGCAGCGCTCCGACATGTGGTGTTTTTGCACTTTCGGCGTACCAAGTTTGATTCCCGGCTCATGGTCATTTGCCGATTCCATCCATCTCTCTCCTTACACACTGTCAAATAAAGGCAAAATGGCCAAAACAAATTAACTTAAATTGTAACAACCGGCCAATCAGAGCTTTGCTGTCTTGCTGATCAGTGTTTTTACTATCGTTATGTATTGACTTTTCTTGCAGTGCACGAACGCACAGTGATCTCAGATAATTCAATCCTGCCATACTAATCATAAACAGCAGGAGTGTTCAAAGAACGAATAAGCGAGATCATAATTAGCAAGATCTGAACATCACGGATCTCTCATTTGATCTCGGATGTAGTAAATAACGAACTTTGTGCTTTTCCCCTGAAAAAGCACACAGTGTAAACTCAACTTTAATCATTTGGGTCAATATATAATTGAGGGAGTTTTCATGTCCATGAGATTTATCTCGCAAACATGCTTATAAAAATAAAATTTTAAAAGTCTTCAGTGTTCTTCATGATCTTGTCTTTACAAATTCCATAGTTAGTTATTATGGAAATAATCATTTATTTATAAAAATTTACTAGATATCCCTAAAATGTCAACTAAATAACCTTCCGATATGAATTACAACCACAATCTCATTACCTAAAAAAAACTTATTTAAAATTATATTATTTACATTAAGTTGAAGTAATTGTGAACAATGTGTCTTTTTGGGCAGTATGTCACATTTTGAATAGAAATTGACAAATTTAATATATGTCAGAGAAGTCGCTGTCATCTAAGTTACCCATAGGAAATACACCCCTCAAGGAAGAGTGTGTTTTCCAAATCACATGACCTGCTCCACATGATTTCCTCCTGAAATGAAAACTAGCAAGGCTCCAAGGTATGTTCTCCCTCCACATTTTCAGTTATTTCACCGAAAGTAGTGCTTAGGGCAAATGTGTACTTATCATATCTCAACATTGTTACTACAATGAATTAATAAATAACTTTGACTTTCAATTCCACTCAGTTGCACACATAATATTTAGAAGAACCTCTCCGTAAAATGTCATACGGTGTCTGGTGCTAGGCCACCATTTTGATTTCATCCCTAAAAACAACAAAAATGTCAACTAGGTTACCAGTCACCTATGTTACTCTTGTGACGTGCCCTTGGGTTCATCCTACGTTAGCGGCAGTGGGATGGGTCTTTATTGTTATGGTAATTTGGAACACCTGTTGGTCACTATTAAAATCTGTGTGATGTTGTAATGCGGGGCTCACTGTTCTGTTACCCCTTTTGGCCTTTGGTTAACTTTTGTGTCTATGTTTGTTTATTTTGGTATGTATTATTTTAGTTATTTTGGATCTTTGTGCTTGCGTTAATTATTTAGTTTTATTTTAAAAGATTATATTTTCTTAAGGGATTTATCCTTGTTTATTTTGTTAATAAATATCCTTTGCAAAGAAATAGTTTTCGTTGCCTCCCTCATTTGTCATGGCGTGAGCCGGTCGTGACACTCTGCAAAGGTAACTAAGTTGACCAAGAATAACATAGTTGACATTCATGACATGTTCTTATAGTTTTCAGGAGTTCATTTAATATTCCAGTTGTACAGTAACTATAAAATACTTTGCAATAGATATTATAAAAGTAAACTTGTTTTCAGGCAAATGCCACGATTATCTGCTACATTGAAAAGGCTATAGTGGAAAATGCCATACAGCAGATGCCACAATGACTCCCTGCTGTACCATGCACTATGCGGATTCACCAGGTCATCACGCAAGCACCAGGGAAACTGACATACCGTGATGTGAGCTGCCTGTGTTCAACAAGGCAGATTCTGCAATGTCAATGTTACTAAGCTCAGGCCTTCGACTTCAAAGTCAACTCAGCTGTTTCTGCATTGCACCAAGAACAACCAGACCTTAAAGTACACTGGGATAGAGATGACATTGTTGGTTAGTGGTGTGTCATCAGATATGACAATGAGGTTTACCCTGGAACCATTGTTGAAGTGAGTGAGACACATGTTCATGTTAAGTGCATGCACAGAGTGGGACACAATCATTATACTTCTGGCCAATTCGAGAGGATGCGCTCTGGTATCCATTTGAGGATGTGCTCAGGTTGGGGGGGTTAGAAAATGGGGAGTGTGTTCTGTCTCCGCCGGTTTCATGGGTGCCTGTAAGTTGGAGGTTATGCCAATGTTTTACTTGGGTTCTGACATATGAATGTTTTTGAGATACAACTGTTTGCTCTTTTGAGATACAACTGTTTGCACTATTAAACTTTTTATCCAATGCAGCACACTTATTTTGTTAACCAACAGAATAAAACACTATTTGGTTATTGTTACTTATTGCAGTGCAATATTATTTTTTGTCCAATACAATGTCACGTCCCGGGGTTGTCATGGTTCTGTGTGTGTGTGTTCTCACCTTTGTGGGCGTGTCATACCCTCTTGTGTGCACCTGCTCTCTCCCTTTTGTCTGCTGATTAATTCCAGCTGCCGCTTATTTCCTCTGTCTATTTAATCTTCTGTGTGTGTGCGCGTCTCTTTGCGTGCTCGTGTTGTTTTGTTCGGTTGATCATTGCCACGTTTTGCTGCTCTGTTTTATTTTCTAGTCGGTGTTTTCCTAGTTCAGTGGTTGCCTCCAGGATTCGCTGCTTATCGTGAGCTCCCGGTTTAAAGTTCCCTTTTCATCACAAGTGGATTTACCCTTTTTTCTCTCTCCAGTACTTCCAGTGTTATCTCCTTCACATCTACCGGATTTCCTGTAACTGTGAAATATCTTTCCCTCTCCAAGTGGGTGCTCGGTGTTTCTCGCCTTCAGAATAGAACCGAGGACTCGTTGTGACTGTGGATTATCTATTTCTCTCCAAGCGGGTGCTCGGTGTTTCTCGCCTTCAGAATAGAACCGAGGACTTGGACTGTGGACTATCGCCTTCATACCTGGCTGGTCATCAGGAGATTTACAGGGTTGCCCTTTTTAAGAACTTTGGACTATAGCCTTTTTATACCTGGCTGGCCTTCGGGAGATTATTTATTGAGTACTGCTACCGCTGTCTGTCTTTTAATAAACTTTTTACCTGCATCAGATTCTGTGTCTGACTACCTGATTCCTAACATACAATGCACTGTATTTCATTCCACAAACAAGTTTTTTTAAAATGTTTACATGGTGGAATTTTTGTGTAAATGCTGTTTTTGATACTTTTGTTGTTGTTTTCTATGTTAGGATCTCTTGCTTATGATATATGTGCTTTTTAATAAAGCTGTTATTGATCCTTGTAAACTGATGTGTGTCTATTTCTCCTTTATGTCACGAAATATTCAACAGGTCTTGATTAAATGCAATAAAAGATTAGCTAAAATATAATAATTGATATAGTTTAGGATTTTGTTTGTTAAATACATCATCCTACTTTGTCATGTCCAGTCAACTATGTTACTTTTGTCAACTATGATACTGGGCTGTCAATTAAGTTACCATTATGTTTTTTAAAAAATATATGTATTTCAATGGTTCCCTAATCTCCAAGTAAATATTTAGAAACTGAGTAGCTGTCAAATATAAACCTCAGCATAATTCAATCAAGAAAACTATCATGAATCAAGCAGTTTGGAAACAAAATATACAGACCGGTTACTTCAGTACTTGAAATTTGGGGTTTCTATTGAACAAAATGTGTATTTTCTTAATTAATTGGGTATTTTAATTGAAAAGGTAGGTAAATAGACACACATTCTTTCAAGAGTAATGATTTTTTAAAATGTCTGCCATTTACATAAAGTTAAAACTTATAGGTTTTGTCCGTAACATAGTTGACAAAATAATGAGTAAACTTCTTGTTTTTAAAACAAAATATCTGAAATCACTTATGCCTGAGCTTGGCAATTACTAAAAACAAAATATTTCAGGGATGATTTATCAGGGAAGATAATAATATTTTGTAAATAAATATATTTTTTTCCAGAATTATTCAAACTCAAAATCTCCCACAATTATATATTGACCCATTTCCTGCTGCTCAATCTGGTCCATGCTCCTTAATCATTTATTTATTTATTCTTCAACTGAACGCCTTGTAGATATCTTAAGATATTTCACTTGCTTTGACTGATCAGTATTGTAGCTAGCAGTTATATGGCAATCTGCAACACGGTTATGAGACTCTGAGAACGATCCAATCACATGAGGTCAAAGACATAAAAAACAATACAAATTCACCTTACAACATTAGTGGGAGGGTTTGGGGCGCACAGTCCTATGCCCCAAGGCGAATCCGAAACCAGCCAATTAGAGCTCAGCCTCAGGTCACGTGTTTTTACCCTTTTTACTGACTTACATACACAGACATTCATTCACACACAAACAACGAACTCAGTTTTGATTTTTTTTATAAATCATAACATGACTAACAGTGAAATATTACAGCTAAATGATTTTATTTTGTGTTTATCTGCACTAGGGCTGTCACTTTTTATTCGATATTCGAATATGCATTCGAACATGACGTGAAATTTCCGTCTTCAAACTATAAATAAACCATCCGGTTTTTAAAATGCCATGTGTAGCGCATTTTTTACAGTAACACCTCGTAATAGGAAGGAGGCTGAGAGTGAGACCGACGACGGCAACTGTGTGCGATTTGTATGTAAAATGACATTGTTTATAATGTTAAATATTATAGCAGAATAAAAAGCTTGTGTTAATACGTTCGCATTATGAAATTAGCGTGTATGAAGATAATCTCATAATTTTTACAACGCAATCTAAACTTTATATTAAACATAAAAAGAGCATTTGTCTTAAACGGATTTGAAATGATCATGTGCTGAGTGTCGCGCGTCACACAGATGAAGTTTAATTTCACCTCAAATATCAAATGGTTTGTGCTCTCTATCCTTAAAAACGGTCAAGCAAACAGCACCGGTTAATGTACTTGTCAATGACGGCTAACAAACGCGTGGGATAGGCAATGTATGTGTGCTTGTTGTCAATGAGATTACATCTCACAAACAATCAAGCGCGGGATATGTTTGCTTGTCAATGACTGGCATTAAATCCGCTGAGTTTTCCGCCACAATCTACAGGCGTGTATTCCATTTGGGCTTGCTATGTGCCTTTGCCTGCTGCTGTTTAAGTTGTCATGTTATTGTTTGTACCGGTTCTGAATAGTTTTTTTCATATAAGTTGTTATTCATAAGTTAATAACCTGCTGTTTCAAACATTAAGTAAAAAAGTAATCCAGACAGTCCTGTTTATGACTCTTACTGTTAATAAATTTGTTATTGAATCTCCATTACGGAGATTTTTTTTGCGCGCGGGGGGGGGGGGCACCTAGATATTCGAATATATTCTGATACATTGCATGATATTCGATATCCATTCGAATTTGATTTTTCTCAAAAGTGACAGCTCTATTCTGCACTATATTTAAAGGGATAGTTCGGCCAAAAATGATATAAAAGCCATGATTTACTCCCCCTCAAGCTGTTCGAGATGCATATGTCATATGTCAGCCCTCTCTGCTTTGCCTCTCTGTATTTCATAAACAACGTACCATATTTACATACGTGTATGTTGAATTATGCAGACTATCGTTTTTTATCGATGTTTATTTAGACGTGTTTACAAACTTGCTAAGCTGTTCCAGCTAAACTGTTACGGGTAAAGTGTGTTCTCATGTTCAAACTCAAGAGACTCTAAGTATCATTACAGATGGTTTGTTTAACGTTATATATATTTTACTGTTGTATTTACTTAAAGCTTTCTTTGATTTTGAAACGAAGTAAACACGTAATGTGTGTTGCTAATGTTGGGCCATGTAATATGTAATACATTAACGTTTTAATGAATAGTCTAACGATTTATAGTCGTTGTACTCTATTGTTATAATATGTCTTTTTGACTGAATACATGTTTGTTTTATTTGTCTATATACTAGATTCGCAGCTGGACACATCCTTCTACACTGTATGCAAACATGCAACATCATTACACACAGTACAAGGAGTCAGACTGGCATATGAGGAGCAAAGGTGTGTAACACATATGATGTATTTGGCTAGTGAAACCACTACCAGTCTTAAATGTATAACTGATGATGACAAAGTTTTTTTTCTCTGCATAATCATAGGAAGCCAGGCATAAGCATCGTTTCACAATGTTTCCATCACCATCATCAGTGGATGCCTTTGCCGTCCGTAGCCTGAGATTTCAGATTTGCAGCAAAAAACTTGATTTTCCCATTTATTGGAATGCTGTGCAGGTATTTAAGTATTTTAGTAACTGTGTTAAATAAAGTAGTATTTACTTTTACAATAAATGTATTGCTTGTTTATATTTTTACAGGTTGTACCTTGCAGCCATCCATTACAATGTCACCAAGCCGTAACAAAAGCAGGAGAGGGAAAGTACAAGGCTATGTTCCCAAAACACACAAGTGACATACTGTAAGCAGTAATGTTTTATTTCAAATACATTCATAATTAAAAACTTAATGTATGAAGCAGGGAAATAAATTATCAAAACAAAAGATTTATTGACTGCAATATTTGCACAGTTATGTGGATGATGTGATCAGACTTGTGTTTGATGAGGTATTTGAAGATAAGCTGAAGGAAACCCCCATTCCATTGGACCTGGCATAACAGTTTGAGAGACCTTCAAAGGAGGACGTGATTCCATACCATCTTCAGTGCATGGGGTTGTTGGAAGCCAACATTCTGATCAGGAAGCTCCAAGCGTATCTGGAGAACAACACACGACAGGATGATAACCTTATAGTGTCGTCTTAAATAGCACCAGCTGACAAAGCTTTGATATGCCATTTATCTGAATAGATAGCTGTAAGAAGTGAATTGAAAAAATTTTGAAAGAAGAGCACAATATGGTTACTAAAGTATGTTTATTTGTATATTGTTTAACATTTAAATATATATTTGTAATAAATAAAAAAAACTTTTGACTGACTACTATATTTTCTTTAAAGTTACATCTTTTGTTCTTTTGGGCACTTTGTTACTATAATGATACTTTAGTGTTATTGGTTTAAAAATGTAATAAAACTTACTCTAGTCCTGCGCCTCAAAGGTTTATAGTCGGTACAATAAATGTTCTGTGTGTAGGGATTTAGACAATTTGTGCAAAACCTGGGGCCTCATTTATCAACAGTGCGTAGAAAATGTTCTATATTTGTACCTACGAATGAAATTTAGAATGTGTCTAAGTACAAAAAAATCGGGATTTATCAAACGTGCGCACGTGGTTCGTACGCACATCAGTAAGTAATCCTTGATGATAAATCCCACTTGTTCTTAAGCACCATGCTCGTGCACGTTCATAGTCATTTGCATTCCGAGACGCCTCCAATGAACCATATATGGTGACAACACCTCCCGTTATATGTCACGTGGTTGTGCTTTTTCCCTCATCGCAATAATGACAAAGAGAGCGTAAAAGAGGAATTTTACAGACACAGAAATTGAGTTACTGCTGGATGAGGTTAAATCCTAATAACACATCCTGTTTGGTTTACTTAGTGCGGGAGGAATGACTAACAAAAGAAAACAAATCTACATGGGAACATGTTACCATTGAGTTTAATTCCGTTGAATATGAGGAGAGAACACTTCCAGAAATAAAAAAGTGGGTTGACATTAAATTATCAGCAAAAAACGCGTCACAGCACACCGACGTGAAACGAGTGCAACTGGAGGAGGACAGACAACTTTCCACCTTGGACAACAGCATATAACCAGCATCATTGGCACGATCATTGAAAACGCGCTACCGGCGGAATGGATTATTTGCCAAGTCTTCCAATAACACAAGATAAGCCATTGCACTGTGTCAAACATTTGTCGGAGACTTCATTAATACAAATCACATGTAGAGCTTTCACAGATACATATACATATCACAAATAAATCATTATACTTATTTGCTGTTACAATACTGACATTAATCATTTTTAACACCTGCTTGTGGATAATAAATAGACACTTCTTTACTCACTGGAACAGGGTCCTATGTAGTATCGCTGTTCTACCACTAGATGCTGTGCGTACGCATACTCAGAGGTGTGCGTATATTTACACACATTTCTACGTATAAGTGCAATTTGATAAATTCCACACTTTGCGTAAAACTGTTCCTACGCACACTTTACGCACACTTCTGTGCGTACGAACGCTTGATAAATGAGGCCCCTGGATGATGAATCACGCAGGTAAGAAGCCCTGGAAGCTGTTGCATTCTCCTTAACACCTAAGACGTCGACGCAGCCGCCAGAGCGCCCAGAGGCGAGTGCGCAGCCGCCAGAGCGCCCAGAGGCGAGTGCGCAGCCGCCAGAGCGCCCAGAGGCGAGTGCGCAGCCGCCAGAGCGCCCAGAGGCGAGTGCGCAGCCGCCAGAGCGCCCAGAGGCACGCGCTCTGTCTCCGTCGGTGGCTGAGCCCCCACCAGCGGCACCTTGGCGGCAGTGGGATGCTGCAGCGAGGAGCTTTCGAGAGCGATGTTGAGCAGAGTCCTGAGCACCCTCATTGTGAGCTCGTCACAATGAGGGCACTCTGACCCAACCAACGCCGTCTCTGCGTGGAGAAGCCCCAGACATACAGTTTGTGCGAATCGGGCGGATCGATAGGACCTCCGCACCGTGAACACATTCGCGACATCTGGATCGCTAAGAGGGACGTCCGTCTTATCCGCGTACTCAACAGATATCTTCGTTGCAGGGTAAAACTTGCTCGTGAAGGAGAAAATACTGAAGATATTCGCTCAGGACGGCTGCTATTATAGTAAGAAGGCCACGCCTCCTTTTGCCGTCTTGAGCGTCATTGGCCAGCGCGAGTTTCAACTGCACTGGCGTTGTGCAATAAGGCTTCAGAGTAATCGTGATTGAAGGATCAATCCCCATAGCGTCAGCTAACTGACGCAATGTCGAGAGAACGTTCTCGACAGGGAACCGAAGTTTTACCTGCCATGACAGACTCTCCAACACGCCAAGAGGCAAAATATATCATCCAAACAAATGGAAATTCTTCAGATCAGGAAGTAATCCAACCAAAGGTTCTAAAGCGCGAATTTGCTTTCCGTGTAAGCAAATAATAAAACAGGACAAAACAAAACAATATAGTAACCCAGCGTGGAGCGGCAGCCAGATGCGCACAGCGTTCCCAAACCCAAGTGATGTTAAAAAGATGTTTGCAACATTGGATTTAACATATTATTATTAATGTTGATGTCTGATGACAATCAAGTTCAAAAAAGCCAAATTACATGGTTTACAAATGTGGTGGATAGGGTCAGTGTAATTTCAGCCCATGACATTGAGGAAGAAAGTATCAAATGTTTGGAATAATCCTCTTTGTGTGTGCAGATAGGTAAGATAAATGCCTGTTTAGAACAGCACTACCACCATGACTGTCTTATGTGCCCTGTATCCAAATACCCACAGCACGGTATGGGTCAAAGACAGAAGCAATAGGTTTCAGCAACAGTTTACTATTGTTTAAGAAATAATTGTTCAAGTGGGTCGTTTAAGGGCACAGTGATAAGTACAACCTTTCATGGATAACTACTTATTCCCTTATAGAATTGCTACACTTTGGAAGCTATCTTTTTACAATGTCTAGCACAGTACCAACACTGCCAGAAAGAGTACCAGTATGACAAGCTCTGTATTGTAACAATTTTGAAGTTGACTGGTGTCAGAATCTGTTCACATTGTGAACATGTTTTTTTTTTACTTAATTGAATTGTCCACTTTAAGAGTTTTACAACCACTTTTGAGAAGGTTCTACCCATTTTCCTTTCAGGTTAGCACAAGGTGGGTCAGATGGTGCAGGTTCCTCAAGACCAGACGGTGCAAGTTTCTCAAGACCAGAAGGTGTGTGTTCATTAAGACAGACCAGATGATGCTTAGTGGTGTAGTATAATTTATTCACCTTACCCGTTGGTAGTGTAATTTTTGTATAAATGTTTAGCTCTTTATGTTTATATTGGGCAAGGACGGGGATCATCAATTTTTATTGATACCCCTATTGAAACCTTAATGATCCGAGTCTTTAACTATACTCAATATACAAAATGCTCATGGCGGCTGGTATAGCAACATCAGCACAGCCTCCTGCGGGAGAGTGTACACGAGAGTTTTCTTGAAGCAAACCAGAGATTTCTCATACTGATGATGGTAGAGTCGTAGTCGAAGAGGAGTTGCTGAACTTCATTGTGATTAAAATGCGAACTTTAAGCCATGATGATATTGTGACGATTGTAACGAACAGTTTCAGCTCTGAGCTGATTGAGACCTCAAAGGCTGTTTTGTCAGAGCTCCTTCCACATCATAAACGCTGGATTTCCCATAGGGGACAAAAGAAGGATATTAATAATGTGAAAATGTGTTTGCAAGCGCTAAATGAATGCGGTGAAGAGATCCCAAGATTTGTATCGCACTACCTGGATGAACTACCACCCGTCTCATTTAAACACATTGATGTGTCTGTGCTCTTTGGGAAAATGCAGCAAATTAATACTGACATTGACTTCCTAAAAAGAACTATGGGAACTCAAGTAGCTGCTTGTGAAATGTTGCTGGAAGTTTCTGTGAAATTCGACGTCCGGCTGACAGCTGTGGAGGGGCATTGTGACCCGGACGCTACTCTTCCGGCTACCTGCCTCTCTGTCTTGGAGTTACAAGCGGTTTGCCGCCCTTTGGGACAGGTCTTCCCTTGGCTGTGTTGGAGAAGCCGATGGGCCCTTGTCCTCTCCCCTGCTCTCCCCCAGATTGTGATGGCGGACGACCAGCTCAGTCAGTGGACCCAGCCCTGGGGCAAACTCCCCCATGGAGCATGGTGGTTAAGGACGGGCGCCGGCTGAAGCAGATACGGCCGAAGCAGAAGGTACCTGAGAACCCTACCCATTGAAGTCAGGTTCGAAGCCCTCCACCTCATACTGTAAAAACTCCAGCGAGGTATGTGAGAAAGAATAAGGGCATAATTGGGACTGGTGAGGTTAGTAATATACTCGTTGTTAAAACAAAGATGGTAAAAGTATTTGCAACAAAGTTTGATCCCAGTGTTTGATGCCATTACTCACCGTGACTACTTGCCGCCCATTGCACTTCCATTTAGTGATTGGTAAAGGTCCAAGATGGCGTAACAGTGCAGACGTGTTTGTGTGTTGTGTTTTGATGAGAAAAAGTTCGATAACCAATTTTAACCAGTTAGCCTCCCATATTTACATTCTTGCCTGCAAATCAGCAGTTATCAGACTGTGCTTTCATTTGCACCTTCGGATTTAGCGATATTATCACAGTTTTGCCCTGCCGGCTTACCTGGACTTTGGGATTTTCTGGTTGTCGGCGCGGAGTTTCGCTGGACTGCTGCGGTTTACCTGCTGGCGTGTTTATCGGAGTTTTGTTTGTTCTTCGGCCCGCGGCTCTGGCCATCGCAGTTTTACTCTCATCGGCCTGTCTGGATTGGACCTTGTTTGCTACTGTCGCGGAGTGGTGCCGGTTGGTCTGTTGGCGTGGTTGTCGGAGTCTTGTGGCTATGCGTTTCATCTGCCTGCCCGGATCGCGTTACTGTCGTCGCGGAGTAACGGAGTGCTGACATGGTCGCTGAAGTTTAGTGCTTGGTCTGCTGGCCTGACTTTTTTGCCTGTCATACTGCTCGGATTATCCGGTTGTCGGCGCGGAGCTCAGGAAGCTGTGGTGACTGATTCGCTGGAGTGCGTGCAAAGTTGTCGTTTATCAGCCTCAGCTTGTTAGCCGTACTGCCTTACGATTTTCTATTGTATTGTTCATTGAATTGTTGAACTGTTGTCGTTAATACACTCTATTTTTTTTATTTATCAGGCCTTGAAAGGCCTGATTTTTCGTTTCAATATGTCTGGTGTGCTGTTGTTTAGGCTAGCTATTATTGTTTATATTCAATGTAGAATACATAGTTTTCCTCAACATATTCTTAACGATCAATTTGTTATACTACCTACTTATACGGAGACCTCATCTGATTTAACCTGTGATTCCAGAGATATTATCTCTCTTTTTATTACTCACAATCTAGGTTCATCATCATTGAATCCACACCTCACTATACCGATTGTGTCTTATTATGCTTTTAATTTATCCCATCATGTTCAGAACTCTGTCCATATCATTATATGTAATTTTCCTTTACCGAATTTTGTAATCGTAAAAGTCTAGGTTTTGTTGTGGTTTTCCTTTTCCTCAAATGAAACCATCTTCAGTCTTAGGTTTTGATTTCAAGAGATAGACTTTTATTATCCGGATAAAAGAAAAGCCGAGCAGTCTGGCACAAACGCCAAGACTCCAAAAACGCCAAAAACTTTTCCCTGTACCACAGTATTTAAGGCTGTCTTCGCACGGAATCCATGACCTTTACATTGACCTTAGCATATGCTTCTATACACAAGGGTTTGTAACATGAAGCAACATATGGTTTATATCATATAAAAAAAACATGGTGATCTCATTCCCCGGGACTGTAGGTCCTTTTTTCCTACCTGCGCTATGTAGCGACCTTCAGCATGTACTTTTTGAACAAACTGCAATGCATTCTCACACAAAAACAAATACAATTAATAACACAAACTGTACTTTACCCAAAGTACCTTGCTAATTAAACCAAAATAACCACTACACTTCCTCAGCGTGGTTATACGCCTTAAACAACAGACCATTACACTTCCTCAACATGGATCTGAATTAAAACAATAAAATATACCACTTTAAGGCAGTATACTGTCAATTTTGATACACTTTCAACCACACAAAATTGACCTCTGTGCCATCCACTTCCGACCACAGGCACAGACTTCTATATCATACACTTACACCCACAGATATAGGCAACAATTACGCGTTCTCTTCACTTAAAATCTGTTTTCAAGTCACTGTGATCAACAAAGCCAACCCTCAGTAAGTCAAATACAGATTCATGCATGCATGCCTTAGTTAGATTGTACCCTTGAAATCAAAACCCAGTTCACTTATATGGTTCTTAAATTTAGAAGAGCTTAAATGTCTCACCACGTTGAGCAAATTCTGGCAAACAACACAAACCTAATTAATAAGCAAAAAGTGCTTACCTTAGTATATGGCCATACGTTGTTTGTGTTGTTCGTCAGGTCTGCCCAGGTGGTGCGATTGTCCAGCTCTTTTCTATCCCGGGTTTCGGCACCAAATGTTGTGGTTTTCCTTTTCCTCAAATGAAACCCTCTTCAGTCTTAGGTTTTGATTTCAAGAGATAGACTTTTATTATCTGGATAAAAGAAAAGCCGAGCAGTCCGGCACAAATGCCAAGACTCACTGAAAAACGTTTTCCTGTACCACAGTATTTAAGACTGTCTTCGCACGCAATCCATGACCTTTACATTGACCTTAGCATATGCTTCTATACACAAGGGTTTATAACATGAAGCAACATATTGTTAATATCATATAGAAAAACATGGTGATCTCATTCCCGGGACTGTAGGTCCTTTGTTCCTACCTGCGCCATGTAGCGACCTTCTGCATGTACTTTTTGAACAAACTGCAATGCATGCTGGTATTTTTCCTACAAACACAATGGTTCACTACGTGATACATATAACTGGTTATATCCATATAGAAAAACATAAAAACATAATGGTAAAGTATTTGATACACATATTCGGATTAAAACAAACTACTGCATGTTAACATCAGAAGCCTTATGCCTAAATTAGATTTATTCACTGCTTTAGTACATTCAACCAATCCTGATGTTGTAGCCGTGTCTGAATCTTGGCTCAGGAAAGTCATTCAAAATTCTGAAATTTCTATTCCTAACTATAACGTTTTTCGTCAGGATAGAACTACTAAGGGAGGTGATGGCAGAGATAATTTGCAGATCTCTGTTATACTGTCAAGGTCTGTTCTCAAACAGTTTGAGCTTCTACTTTTAAAAATCCACCTTTCAAGAAACAAGTCGCTCACCGTTGCTACCTGTTACAGACCCCCCTCTGCCCCTAGTTGTGCCCTGGATGCTATTTGTGAGCTGATTGCTCCACACCTGTCCTCAGAGTTTGTGTTGCTGGGTGACTTGAACCTGGACATGCTTAACGCTCCGGCAACTTTTCATTCTAGGATAGATGCTCTTAATCTTACACAAATCATTAATGAATCTACTAGATACAATCCCAAATCTGTAAATGTGGGAATTATTATAGATATTATCCTGACTAACATGCCATTCAATTACACTTCTTCTGTTTTTAACCAGGATCTAAGCGATCATTGCTTAATTGCTTGTGTTCGAAAAGGGTCTGTGGCCAAAGGATCACCTCTTATCACTGTTAAACATTCTTTAAAACATTTCTGTGAACAGGCTTTTTTATTTGATTTGTATCAGGCATCTTGGAATGAAATTGAACTGATCACATCAGTAGATGATGCTTGGTTTCTTTTTAAAAATACATTTTTAAATATATTAAGTAAGCATGCTCCTTTAAAAAAAAATGAGAATTAAGAATAGGTACAGCCCTTGGTTTACCCCAGAGTTGTCCGCTCTAAATCAACAGAAAATCTTCTGTGGCGCTCTGCATTAGTATCAAAAAGCCCCCGGGATATGCAACTTTTTCGGGAAACTAGAAATAAATATATACAGTCAATTACAAAAGCAAAGACTTCTTTAAGCAGAAGTTTACATCCTGTAGCACTAATTCCAAAAAGTTCTGGGACACTGTGAAGTCTATGGAGAATAAAAATATACCCGCCCAGTTGCCCGCTGCAATGAAGTTTGGAAATACTGTTACCACAGACAAACAGTTGATAATCGAAAATTTTAATGAACACTTTGCTAAAGCTGGTCATGTTTTTCATTCACTTACATCCGACTCTGCAGAGAGTTCTGCACCATTTACAGTATCTTGCTCAAGTCATCCTCACTTTTCCTTCACGCAAATACAAACAGCCGATGTTTTAAAAGAATAATCTAGTTTGGATCCTTACAAATCTGCTGGGATGGATCATTTGGAACCTTTCTTTTTAAAATTATCGGCTGAAATTATTGCACCTTTTATTTCTAGTATATTTAATCTCTCTTTGGTATCTTGTGAGATTCCAAAAGATTGGAAAGCTGCCGCGGTCATCCCCCTCTTCAAAGGGGGAGACACTCTAGATCCAAATTGTTATAGACCAATATCTATTCTGCCATGTGTTGTTAAAATTTTTGAAAGTTTACTTAATAAACAGATTATTGAATATCTTAATTCACACCATTTATTTTCAGCCGCGCAATCTGGTTTTCGAGCCGGTCACCGATTCACTTCTGCTACGCTAAAGGTACTTAACGATATTATAACCTCAATTGATTGCAAACGTTATTGTGCAGCTGTCTTTATTAATCTTGCCAAGGCTTTTGACTCCGTAAATCATTGTGTTCTTATGGACAGACTCAATAGCATTGGTTTTTCAAGAGAATGCATCGCTTGGTTCACAAATTATTTCTTAGATAGAGTCCAGTGTGTAAAATCTAAGGACATGTTGTCCAGACCCCTTGCAGTCTCAATGGGAGTGCCTCAGGGTTCAATTCTTGGGCCAACCCTTTTTTCTATTTATATTAATGAGATTGCTAGTGCTGCTGGTGATTCGTTAATTCATTTGTATGCAGATGACACCATCTTATATACATCCGGACCATCTTTAGATTCTGTGTTAAGTAACCTTCAATCTAGTTTTAATGCCTTACAACACGCTTTTCTTGACCTCCAATTGCTTTTAAATCTGAAAAAGACTAAATGCATGCTTTTTAATCGTTCACTGCCCGAAATGATTTCCCTCGGTAGTTTAAAGCATCAGCTTTTAAAACTGCTTACTGATTCTTGCTCATGTTAACCGTCCAATTATGATCTTTTATAGTATTTTAAACAGTGTTTAAATATAAGTTTTATACATATATATATTTCTTAAGGTCTATTTCAGAGTAAACATAATGTTTATTTTTAATTAATTACATTGTAAGTAGCACTACACCTGTTGTACATTTGTTTTTTTATTTTGGATATTAATTTTTCTCATGTGTAACTCTGTTGTGTCGCACTGTTTCTGCCTTATCTTGGCCAGGTTGCAGTTGTAAATGAGAACTTGTTCTCAACTGATTTTACCTGGTTAAATAAAGGTAAAAAAAGAAAAGAAAAAAAAGAGGAAGCTGAATCGGGAAGTGACATGCAGAAAAATAGAAGCGACACAAAGCAGATTTAGCTCCTTCTATATTTCTGCTGAATGTAATGATGTGGCTGAGCTATACGATCCGCAACTCTGGCCCGCTGGGACTTTTGTCCAACGATACTATGAGCCTTGTCGCCCTAGGGGAGCAGACGGAGGTCTGTTGGGCCTGAGGTTGCCCCCAGATCTCGAAATGAGGGTCTGTTGCACGTTAATGATGCTAGGATGCCTGCTGTGGTTGTGGGTGAGGATGGGATGAAGGCCAGCTGCATCACTGGTGATGATAAAACATTGTTAAAATGCGTGTTGGCTCATATAATACCCGTGGGCTGGGTGTACGACATACTGCTACAGATTAGGGGTGTCACGATTCTCCAGATCCTCGATTCGATTACATTTTCGATTCTAAGGCCACAATTCGATTCGATTCTTAATTTTCTAATTATTATTATTTTTGAAAGACTTGAAAAATTATATGCCTTTATTATTATTTTTATTATTATAGTTTCACATTAACATGCACATTGCGTGCTATTCCTCACATGGGGGGTTGTGGGCTTCACTTTACGGGAGAGAGCTTGTAGAGAGAGGATTCCTTCTTGCACGCACATGCAGTGCCGCTGCTAGCCATTTTGGTGCCCTAAGCATAATTCCTTTTTAATGCCCCCCACCCCGACCCTGAGTTTGTTTTTGCCAGTTTAATTTTTTATTAATAATTTTTTAGTAATTTTTTTAACATAATAGCAGAAAGTAAAAACTTTACAGCTTTAGCCAACACACATTACACATTTGAAAGTGCAAACTTTTATAAAATAGCAAAATAGAAAAAATTACCAAACTTAAATTATCAAAATAATCCAGACATGTTTTTCCTATGTACAATGTCACTTTAAATAAATTACATTAAATAAACATCAATAAGTAAACAAGAATACTCAATATTCTTAAATAAAACAATGATTCAGAGAACTAAGTGTCACAGTAATGTTTGCTTCATATCATATATAATGACGTTTTATATTTATATATATTTAAGAGTCAGGAATTGTTAGCCAAGCATGTGCACTGACTGCTAACGTTAACTTATACTGAGAAAGTATTAACCACCATCACGTCAAAATAAACCACAAAATAAACTACTGCTCAATATCTAAAGAAACGTAGTAAAGAAAGTAACAGCTGCGTCAGTTATTTGTAAAATGCATATGCATAGGTAATGTTTTACAGTAAAATCTCAATTTAGCTTGCACTGAGATTATAAATTATAACAACATAGTTTGTCATCACAGCAAGTTCGAGGCGCATTACGATTAGCAGCAGCTGCAGCCCATGCGCATTTCCCTTATTTGGAATGATTAAACATGATGGACTTACCTGCAAGTGATGCACGGGCATCATCCCGCAGTTTCTTCTTTTTTTATTTTTTCCGATCCTGACTCCTGCTATGTTTTCGGGACCATTTCCAAAAGCTGCCTACTGATTGTCCGTTTCTCAATCCGAAGGCTGCAGCCTGCGCGAGGTCGCATATGCAGGCTGCATACGTCATCAAGCCTGGTTTATTTCAGGTAACTGAACATTACATTAGCAAGTCATAAGCATATTACAACAATTTACGATTAACTAAGAATAATAGTCAACTTTATAATCGTTAATATTACCAAATAAGAACGTTTGATGACGTATGCGCTTAGATATGCGACCTCTGCAGGCTGCAGCCTTCGGATTGAGAAACGGCCTCTGTCAAAGTCAGGCGCCCGCGCGATCAACCGGCACGGACCATCAAAGGCTGGGGGCATACTTT
Organism: Paramisgurnus dabryanus; assembly: GCF_030506205.2. NCBI lineage: Eukaryota > Metazoa > Chordata > Actinopteri > Cypriniformes > Cobitidae > Paramisgurnus > Paramisgurnus dabryanus. The sequence goes on along the minus strand of NC_133338.1, from coordinate 13,460,404 downwards.
CTAGACTAGAGCAATTAAATTATCTCGTTCCCCCTTTTTTTGTAACATATATACATGGATAAAAAGTGCCTAATAATATTTCTATAGGGTAATGAAATAATTTCAGCATTATAATTTTTTTTTCATTAGGCTATTATTTTTGGTGCCCTCTCAGCACGTGGTGCCCCACGCACAGCGCGTGATGCGCGTTATGGGAGCGGCGGGGCTGCGCACATGGACTTAATGCACGCGTCTTGGACTCCTTCTAGCACATGAAATAAAACCGGTGAGTCATAAGCAGCTGCGCTTCTCTCTGTCTCACGTGCACGCGCTCTCGCATCTGTCCAAAGTCTAAACATAAACTAAAGTAGTAATCCTTACGTATTTGTTCAGTTTTATGCGTTTCATGCGAGTTGAGGCAAACTATCCCTTTTGTTTAAAATATAACCCGGTGCATCTTGGCGGCTCTCTCGCGCACATGCAGAGAGCTGCGCTCTGTCCGAAGGCAGATCACTAGGTAGTAATCCTGTTTATGATATGCATTACAAGGAGTTGTAGCAATACATCCCTCGTGTTTAAAATACAAATCGCGTTCCGCTGGACCCATGTTTTTAAAGGCACCTCTGAGAGGTTTATTTCCCCCCGCTTGACAAGCCGACCGGACGTGACATGGGGGCGTGGCAGCATCGACGATCCCATTTTTTAATTCGAAGTTCGAGGTTGTGACTTAATTTTGATCAATTTCGATATAAAATCGAAATCGTGACACCCTTACTACAGATATAACAAGACGTCTGGTTGTGGATACACTGCTGGATGAGTTTGACATTTTGTGCTTGCAAGAAACCTGGCTGGCGAAACAAGATCTGGATAAGCTGAACACTTTATATACAAATTTTCATGGGGCTGGAGAATCCACTACTGACCTTAGCACAAAGCTGGTTCGAGGTAGGATAGCTGGTGGTGTAGCAATATTGTGGAACATCAAATATAACTCAGTGGTTAATGTGGTGCGCCTAAATGTTGACTGGTCCATAGGGCTAGTGTGTAATTTTAATGAAAAGAAATTTATTGTTTTAAATGTTTTTACACTGTATGAATCATATGAGCATGAAGATGAAATTTTGAACAGGTTAGCTGTAATTCAGTCATTTATAGAGGAGAATAGTTCATCTTGTGTCTATGTTATGGGGGATTTTAATGCTGACATGTCAGATAGCAAATCTTTATTTGCAAAACATCTACAGCAGTTCTGTAATGAGTCTAAATTAATTATATCAAGCACTGCTTTGTTGTCTGACCCAAGTTTTACTTATGTTAGTGATGCGTGGAACACAACATCTTGGTTAGATCATATTGTGACCACAGCTGATGCTCATGCCTCACTGTTAAATGTGGAGATCTGCTATAAACTTGCCACCTCTGATCATATACCTATTGCTGCTTTGTTAGATATTGAAAAACTCCTCTTGCTATAATAATGTGGTTTTATGTAAACTGGACTGGTCAAAGCTGGGTATAGAGGAGTTGGCTGAATACTCCTCATGAACTGAAAGTTCTCTAAATTATATTGATCTGCCTTATGAGGCCCTAAAGTGTTCAGATATTAATTGTAAGGATGTCTTACCTGTTGAAAAACTCTATGGCATGAATGATGGTATTGTGAAAGGTCTTAATGCTTCCAGTGAACCATTCTGTAAAAGAAAATGTAAGGTGCTTAACATTAGACCTGGGTCAGTATATGGTCAGTATAGAAACTCTCCTAGGGGTCTCGGTCCTCTGCCTTGTTTTATATCCAAGTTCTTGTCTCCCTCCTGCGATCCACTGGACACTACGTCCCTATCTCCTTCCCCATAGACTGGGGGTGAAGGTCTCGTGGCCCAAAGCCAAAGACTCTGTGGTTCACTGGCATGCTGTGCTGGATCTACAGGGCTTTTCAGGTAGGTATGGCTTTTAGCTCGACTCTGTTAATGCTCTACGGCTCACTGGGCGCACTGTGCTGAATCTACAAGGCTTTTCAGGTAAGTATAGCTTTTAGCTCGACTCTGGTTATGCTCTATGGCTCACTGGGCGCGCTGTGCTGGATCTACAAGGCTTTTCAGGTAAGTATAGTTTTTAGCTCGGCTCTGGTGATGCTCTGCAGTTCACTGGGCGTGCTGTGCTGGATCTACAAGGCTTTTCAGGTAAGTATAGCTTTTAGCTCGACTCTGGTAATGCTCTATGGTTCACTGGGCGTGCTGTGCTGGATCTACAAGGCTTTTCAGGTAAGTACAGCTTTTAGCTAAACTCTTAATCACACTCGAGGGCTTCACATGCATGCATTTCAACATAGGCGAAGAAAACCATACGTCACCTGGGCTTGGTTCAACAGGCTAGGGAGGGCGGTCTTTACCCACTTCCAACTGTTATTAATCGGGCCGAACACGGCCAGTGGCGTTCGGGGAGGAGGGCGTTGATGGTGCCGCAATGCTGCGTCCGTGCGGTTGACGGGACACGCCTGCTTCCCGTTCCTTCCCAGGGCCAGAGAGTCACCTAAATCAGTGGGGGAGACGGCTAGGCCTTCTCTCCAGTGCAGGACATGCACACAACAGTTAGTTTAGTTGGTAACAGTTTCACTACTCCCTCTTATCACAGTATGGTCTTTTCCACAACAACTCAATTGCTGTACTCACTCAATTCCTTCAGGCCTGGACACACAGGCAGGGGTTGTAAGAAGATAGATCCACGATGGTAGTTGCACCACGACAGTTCACGGAACACCCCCAATGATTTGCGTGACCTAGACGCGGGTATAGGCAACAGGAGACACGGCACAATAGGGCTGTCAAAATGGCTGAACAAGTACATTCGAAATTCGTCCTTGAAAAATAATAAAATTCGAATTATATTCGAATTATAAAGACCTACTTTATCTTGGAGAAAATACTCCTAAAAGCCCACAAGAGGGCGCAGCACAAAGCCCCAATAATATAATCATGCACAGCATATTTTTTGTTAAAACGAATGTTATAAACACTACTAATGAAATCAAAATTAACCAGTATAGTTGTGCACCTGTAAATGTACAAAACGAATGCCATACATAGACAATGCATATTAATATAGGGCATTTTATATAAGTAGATAAATTAACGTGTTTCTAATAAAGTATGAAAACGAATTAATCTTTATTTAAGCCAAAATAAGTGGGTAAGTCATTTAAATTTTGTCAAGCTTAAACGCTATTCACAACAACTTATATTATATTTTGTGTGTTCCTTGGTTGAAAATATGTAGAAATATAAGCGAGTAATAAAGTACAGAACAGAAATGTTTAACTTACGCGCAGAGTGAAGCCGTTAATAAAGCAGAGACTCCGTAATTAATAGAGGACGTGCTGAAACAGTCGAGTTGGCAGATGATCATCATATTTATATTTCACGCAGATAATGTTGATGAAAAACTTGCATATCAAATGTCCAGGTGAAAGTCAAGTTTCCAGTCAGTTAAAATAAAGCCACCGCGGCGTTATTCTCTCATATGCGGTGTGGACTCTGTAGATGCACATATGGTTTTAATGTTGCTAAACAAGCAGCTGTATTATGGCACTTTCGTGTTGATCAGTTACGTTATTTTAAACTTTAAAACTGCATTTAGAAGCAGACGACAATAACTCATCTCAGTTAGTTTCACTTTGCGGTTGAATTCCAGTTGATGCTCCAAAAACCAAAGCAGCATCACACAGCCCTTTTAATATGTATTCTGTCCGACTCGTAATCCCCACTGTCTTTTCTTGCTATTTTTCAAATGAATAACGCTGGCTTGCTCCGCATAGTTGGCTGAGCCGCTCTGTATAACAATCCGCGTCAGTTATGCATTATCACGTTGCGTGAGCTTCCTGACACAGGTAAAATTCGAATGCAAAGTTTTACGTTCGAATATGCATATTTTTTTTACATTCGACGAATATTCGAAATTCGAATTAAAATTTGACAGCCCTACGGCACAACACTGCAATACTTCAGGTGCACACACGTCAATAAGCACACTCACCCACGGCAATCCACACTCTTTAGTGATAGATAAGGCCAAATACTTCCACACTGGGTCAAGTTCCTCGTGGAGGGAGACGTTGCGATCACTGCCATGGGCGGTGGTATGGATGCCACAGGTCCCCACACAACGATATGCGTGTCCTGCAATCCTCTGGCTCGCCCACCGGCTTCGTCCTCCACGGTGGGGCCACTAAACAACAACAACTCTCCACACAAGAATTCAAATTCCGTTTTCTAATGCCTCAGTGAATGTAAACAAACCGCTTGTACTCACAGTCTTGTAACATTTGTCTCCCTTCCTCCGTATCGTTCGTCCTCTTCCAACAGTTCCCCAGAAATCTCCCAACACTGCAGTATCTCCGCCAGAGATCATATCTCCATGCAGTCTTCAAACATACATGCACACACAGGTAAATGTTTACCTCTCCAACGTAGCTTTTTTCCAAACCTATATTAGTGGTTCGTTTCCAATCACTTCCTCTACTTCAGCGAATCCTCTCCGTTGTTTCCACTCATTTGCCTTGTCTCTATAACACACAGCTTTGCCCGCAGCGCCTTTTCCCAACCATCCACAAGCACCTTCATGTGTTTCACGCGCTCCTTTTATACTCCTCACCTCATGTGAACTGCCCAGTCAGCGTTTGCCACCTCATCACCCACACCTGATGCGTATTCCTGCTGATTTTGTTGCCCGGGGTTACCTGGAAGTGACGGGTGTTTGCATAAATCGGGCCAAGCGGAACTTTCCTTCACAACTTTAGTTCCCGCCCTCATAGTCACTCGTGACAGAAGTGTTTGATGGCTTCCCTGTTTGGTACCATAGGAATGAATGGGTCTAGGCTAAATGCTAACACATTCACGATGCGCTGTACAGTGCACGCATTCAATCAAATCAATCATGGCAAAAGGGTAGACTATTCCTTTAAAAAAACATGGGCTGACGTAAACAAACAGGCTTATAAAGGGTTACAATTTCCACAAATTATATTAATATTTTATATGTATGTTTCAGGCAGAAGTAGTTCTAAAAGACTGCATCGTTTAAAATGAAAAAAAAAAATATTGACGTATGATTTTTTAGAGCAGTTTTTGGGAAGGTGTCATTTTGTGGCCTTAGGAACACTTAAGGAACTCTTGAGGGTTAAACAAGCTAATTATAATCGAAAACAAATAATGCCTGTTTATATAATCTGCATTGAAGTAAAGAGAGTACAGTTTTTTCTGGCTGACTTCATTATCTTTAATTCGGTCACGCCCACAGGGGGTACACGCTGTTGACATGGTAATGAGGAGCAGGTCAACACAATAACAAAAAGACAAAGTAAAGTTTGATCAGATTTAAAGACTTTACCGCATGTTTGGATTATAAACTTTACACACACACGTGAGAAAGATCTTCATTTATGTCTGGACATTGAGGAAGAGAAGCGTTTGTCTTTAACGTTTTCTAAGAAGAAGAACAATGGAGGACGCACTGGAGGAAGATATATTCCTGAAGAAACTGTAAGTAATTTGTCTTCATTTATATTTGCTATCATGTAATATGGCTTGTGCAGTTCAGCCTACATAAGCAACCTCAGCAGACTGCACGCTTGAGATTGAAAAACTGTATCAAACACTCCCAAAAACGTGTAAACATTATCTTCAAACTCACCTTTATAATTACTGATGTACCAAGTTTCCAGAGCATACGTTTTCTCGATGCCATTTAACACGTTATCCTCCGCTTCTTTAACTGGTTTTATCCTCCTCCATCTTATGTTGACCCACACAAAGCCTTTATGTCACGGTAAACTTTACCACCCGCCACGGCGTGACGAAATTGAGAAAAAAAATTGAACTCTTGTTCAACTTTAACTTAAATATCGACGCAAAATTCAAGTTAATTAACAGTGTTTTTCTCCACACTCAGTAATGCTTTCTAACGCGGAGTTAAAAACTTTTTTCCACATTTTTCTTTACAAAACAGCTTCAATTACACCACATTCCATTACATTGCGTGATCACTGTATTTTAAGAACAACTCCAATAGATTTAATATAAACATATTAACTAATTAATTAACTTACCTGCAAGATCAACCGCATGTGCTGGAGTAGTGTTGCTGAAAAAGTGTGTATCTTTGCGTGTGATGTCATAGGTGTGCTTACGGGTGCAGTTCTGAGACTGAACTGCAGGGGCGCTGAAGAGCACTGCTTGCAACATACACTCACACACTTAAGTCAGGTATTTGCTCATGGTGGGGCTTCAAAAAAAAACTGCACGAGGCATATCAGCAGTGCCCCTAGAGCCTATTAAATGCAAAACATTGTGGGGACCGAGGATTTGGTCCCCACTTTGTTTTCGGTCCCCACTTTGTGAGGGTGTTAACAGGTTGAGGACCCCACCATGTAATATAAACAAACACACAAACTTTCAGTAATTAAACTTAAAAGGTGAAACTAATATATAGATTACACATTACATGCAAAGTGACATATTTCAATCCTTTATTTGTCATAATTTGGATGATAGTATAAAAAAGCACAAATTCAAAATTAGAAAAATTGTGATAGGTTTTCATAAGCTGTAAGCCATAAAAATCTAAATGATAACAAAGGCTTTACATATCTCACATTGCATGTAATGGGTCTCATTCATGAAACATTCGTAAATATGTGAGTGATTTGCACGTAAACAGACCTTCCCGAAAACTGTCCTCCTGATTCACAAATACTTCGTAAACGTCAGATTTGATAGTTAAATGTGTGTATGTGTTCATGAATTCCAATCAGTCGTAAATGGGACGCGCGTGCACGCTCATTCTCAATTACCATAAATCCCGCCCATTAAATCAAACTGACAACTATATATGGGCATCATATTATGACACCAAACGAAGGATTTCAACATGTCTTCTCAAAAGCGAATGAAAAAGAAAAATTTCTCTGATGCAGAAATTGAGGTTTTATTGTCAGAAGTTCATTCAAAACGGCAAATTTTATTTTCAGGCGTACATAGTGGCGTATCAGGTCCTAAAAAAAGGAAGCTTGGCAGCACATTACAGATGCTGTAAATTGGGTTTCATCTGTTAATCGAACAGTCCCAGAAGTGAAACGAAAATGGTTCGACATGAAGCTTGACTGCAAAAAAACGAATGAGTTCACATCAAAAAAATCTAATTCAAACTGGAGGAGGACCACCATCAGCATCGAGTATATCTATTTGTGATGAACGCATCATTAGCATAATTGGCGAAACCTCTCTGTCGGGTATAATTCCCGATGGTGACAGTGATGAAACCCCTTTGCAGGAAAGCACTTCAGCACAATCAGATGGTAAGACTACAGTTCACAATTTTTTGGCCAGCTGACATGGTAAAATAACAACTGTGTCTGCCCAGGAGACCACTGAAGCGGCAACCGGATCGGTTCATCTAATGGCCCCTGAACCGGTATATCCAGCAGCATCCCGCAGTGTTACCTCTGCACAGAAGACGGCTTTAAGTCAGGAAGTGCTGGATAAGCAAGACAACATTTGTCAAGCTGTGCTGGCAATAAATGACACATTAAAAGAAATAAATGTAAGCCTACGAGAAATATGTGATGCAATTAAACATAAGAAATAAAGTTTACTGAAACTATCTTGTGCACTTGCTTTTTAATGCATACATACGCTCTTAGAAACGTAGAATTAGTTCCTGTCGCTTTGCAATTGCAGCAAGAGGTATGTCTATGTTTCGTATTGAAGGCACCATACCATGATCAGGTCTAATGATATCCTCTGGGTCTGGCAGACCATGTTCCATGGCAATGTTGTGTAGAACGGAGCAGGCCAATATTATTTTGCAAACCTTTTCTGGTCTGTATAACAGTGTACCACCTGATGTGTCCAAACACCGCCAGCGCCCCTTTAAGATGCTGTTTGTGCGTTCAATAACTGACAGAGATTTTGCATGTGCCCCATTGTATGCCATCTCCTGCCGGCTTTGGGGATTTATCAATGGGGTCATAAGCCATGGTGTCAGGGGATAACCATTGTCACCTGAGTGTAAGGTAGGGGAGGGAAGGGGAAAGTGTCAAATATTTGTCAAATGTTGTGAATAAATAAAATTGTACATACCAATTAGCCATCCGTCTGTAACTGCACCACGGTCCAAACGTCTAGCAACTGAGTTGCTCCGAAGAATGAAACTGTCATGAGTACCCCCCGGCCAGCGGGCCACTACATTAAGTAATGCACATCTAGCATCACAAATTAGTAGCGTATTGATGGAATGATAATGTTTTCTATTCAGAAATGGAAATGCATCATGTGATGGCGCCTTGATGCGAATGTGTGTGCAATAAATTACTCCTATTACGTTTGGCAGGTTTGCAATAGCAAAGAATCTTTGCTTCACATCCAGCTGATGGGCAAGGTTATAGGGGAATTTTATATATTGGGGCATTAGCCCTATTATGCCATCAAGAACATCTGGGATGATGGGACTCATGGATGACTGAGATATCCCTGACCTGTCTGCAATCTCCCGCTGGAATGTTCCCGTTGCCAAAAAACCAAGCACGGACAACACCTGCAAGTGTGCTGGGATGCTGTGGGATCTTCTAGTTTGCCTTCTAAGATTGGCCTCCAATGTATTGCTTAAATGCAAAAGCACTGGTCTGGGTAGCCTGAAACGACTAATTAACCAGTCATCATTCTCGGCAAGTAAGTCTATACGGTCTCTGAAAATACGCCTTTTGCGCAGCGCTCTATCTGCCAAACCTGGCAAAAGCGCTATACATATGTGGCCTTTAAAAATGCGCGTTTTCTCCCGCGGCATTCGCCAATTCGTCTCGCAGAGTCTTGCAGCATTCTGCAAGTGCTTTCGGGGGGCTACTTTCCATTTTCCCTTAATGTGTTTCGCTTCACAGAATATCCACCAGGTGGCGCATAAAAACATTGCATTGCGTTGTTTCCAGAAGTTAATAAGGGCATTGCTGAATATTTTACATTGCTACTGTATTAAAACAGCAAAGTGATATGTCAACCCCTTCTTGCCAGCATAACAGCGCATACAACTATTAAGATACGTGCAATGCGAATTTATAGGAAGTGCAACAGAGAATTTAGTGTGAGCCTAATAAACGGGACTCTATTTACAATGAATATCTTAATTATTTGTGTTGTCGAATTTTGACACCGTTTCATTGTTTGTTCATAATATTTATAATTGTCAGTTTTTCTAAAAGTATCAATATTTTAAAGAGATTAATGTGGTATAAAAAAGACATGTTTTAAAGTTAAAAATGTTGTTAAAAATATAGTAGTATTTTTATATTTTAAGAATAACTATATGATACATTTATACTGCGCTAAAATGCTTCACATATGGAAAGAGGAATTCTTCTCAACCACCACCAATAAAGTTTACAAATTATTCTTTAGAAAAAAAGCGTTTAAACCCATGCGGGCTGTACAGTTGGCATATGATATCTTTTTTGTTTTGTTTTTACATATTTATATTTATAAAATCTTTAATAATAGGCTACCTTTCTTGCGCATATGCAGTCAGTGTTTCTACGTAATTCATAATTGTAAAAAATATTATTGTAAAATAGAATATCACTAAAATAATTTATTAAAGTAACTTAATAAAATGTCTTAATGTCACTTATGTGTTTTTTTTAGTTGGTCAAACCAAAATAATTGACGCGAACAGAGAAACTGTGCCTTTTGCGGACGAAAAACACCTCCGAAATGTTGAGTTTATGAATATTTACAATATGTACTTTGTGAAATGTGTGTGTAAAATAATAAATTTTATAACATGTAGCTGTAGAGACAAACACGCCGCATCGCCTTCCAGATATCTTACACGTTCGCATTCAACACTTTTCAAAACTTATTTATATTAAATCTAATTAATAATTATAAATAAATTATGACATGAGAAAATTAGAAGTGTGCAAAAGAGCCAATTCAGATATTGTTAATTAAAGCTGTTTTATACACCTTTCTGCCTTGTTTAAATTAACAAGCATTTTATTTGCCACTGTCAACACGTTTTGTGATTGATTTAATGATTTATTACAGAAACTTATATGAAGCAAACCTATTGTACTAAGCATCTTTATATATATATAAATATATATATATATAAATATATATATATATAAATATATATATATATATATATATATATATATATATATATATATATATATATATATATATAAATATGTTATAAATGTTGTAAAAAATATATTAGTATTCTTATATATTAAGAATAACAATATGATACATTTATATTGCGCTAAAATGCGTTACATATGGAAAGAGGAATTATTCTCAACCACCACCAATAAAGTTTAAACATTATTCTTTAGAAAAACGCCTCCGAAGTGTTGAGTTTATGAATATTTACACTTACAATATATACTTTGTGAAATGTGTGTTTAAAATAATAAATTTCATAACTGTAAAGACAAACACGCCACATTGCATGATTTTAGAAATACAGAGGTCCATCTAAGTATTTTCCAGGGCATGCACCCCAGGAAAAAAGCTTCTTATTTCCCTGCTCTACATATATGAATTTTAATACATCAGAAAACCAAAGAATCAAATACCTATAGATTTCAAACCATGTCAGTATGCAGAAGACTTGTGTTGGTCATTAGGAATACATTGTAATAATTATTTTTCCATCCTGGGAACACTCCTGCACACTTTCTCTTCTTTTGTTATTTATTTAACTTTAATGACTTCAACAGGTACTGTTTATTAGGCTTTAAGACTGAATGCAATAAAATGTTCAAGCCAAAATATGAACATTTAAACTCTGTGCACGCGCGCTACAGGTGGATGAAGCGTTGTACCGCGCACGTGATGCATCGCGTTTTCAAGTTCAAGCTTAGCAGAAGTCCAGTGCAACACAGGGAATCTAATCATTATACAGTAAAAACATATCTTCAAGAATTAAAGGGTGGCGTTGAATGTTGTTAATAAACATGCTGAATAACGGAAAGTGAATTACTGGAGGGAGAGAAAGTAGCGCATTAAATTTGGACACCCAAGTGCTCAGCGGCAGTAATGTTTCTTGTCCTGTCACCTTGACAGTCACTACGGTTTCATATTTCTCGTCAATAAACTGCTGTATAATAGTCAGCGTTTGATTACTTACATCTCTCTTGCACTTCCACTAACTGCGCATCTGACCTCTGTGTTGCACCTCTGTCTGCCTGATTTGATTTTATTGGTCATCTCGGTTTCATTTTGACTTTATCTTACTTAGACCCTTTAACTGTTTGTACACCATGATGACATGGGACCGTATGCGTGCGCATTTAGGCAACGGAGGTATGGCAAGAATCAGCAGTGAAGCAACCTACCCATTACACAAAAAATGCACACGGCCGCGCCGCTCTCAGTGTGTCTGCATCTATGAAAAAAATGTGCACCACCTGCATGCAGAGAGCACGCGCGCTGCCTGCACGACATCCAATCACTGCAGTCCCACGTTGGTTTGGATGTTGGGACTGTACCAGTACAGCTCAGCAGTGGTGTAGTCTACTAGGAATTGTAAAGGATTTCCGTATACCCGCTAAAAATAGCGTGAGGATGCGTAACAGCATGGTTTTGTGACATTTCAAACTTTTAGTAATAGTGAAGCACTGACCATTAGCATGCTACACTTGCTACTTTAGCGAGTTGAAATGCATATACATATTAGGCTATATATTTGGTGTGTTTGACTTTCTGCCGAACTGCGCAATCCGATCGACATATGAAATCACTAAAGCGGCGCGAAAGTGACTGGGGAGCAGAGTGGTGTGGCGCTACAAAAACCCACAGGCGAGTGACAGCAAAGTACAGCGAGAGCGATTCAAAGCGGATTTATCCACGTGATAACTGGAATCGCTCTCGCGGTACTTTGACATCACCAAGAGATCTATACCACTGCAGCTAAGTCACTACATTGACATGGCAGAAGGACAGAATGCCATTTTGTTCTGGGCACTCTTCCTTCACTCTTTCAAGTAGCCTTGGCAGTGCCTGCTTCTAGTGCTACAGTGGAGAGAGTTTTCAGCCATGTGGCATCATGGCATATTTGATCTTTTGAAAATGCAATGCAGTATAGGGGCCTCCCTCCACCTGTCCACAGCATTCATTATTTCTGTTGTAAGAGGACTTGACATGACTCGAAACTAAAATGGTAGGACTTTGGACTCGACTTGAGACTTGTTGGCTTTGACTTTTGACTCGACTTGGGACTTGCCTCATCTTTGATTTGACTTGACTCCGGACTCAAGGGCAAAGACTTACTTGTGACTTGCATAACAATGACTTTGCCCCACCTCTGCTTATAGACGTCACATGCCGATTGGTCTGCACGGTGCAGCAAGAAGCCACACAAGCGCTGAGCGTTGAGTCAAATTATAAGACGAGCGTAAGAAAATGACAGAGGTCTGGTCAGGGAATTAACCCAACACAAAAGTGAAAATGACAGCAATGACTCTTTAGATAAGATCTATAGACATCCACATCAGTGTTTTATTTGTCTGGAGAAAAGGACAATTTGATATCCAAAATAGTGTCCAACATAATACTTACTCTATCATTATACTCAAATAAGTAGGGCCTACATGCACTGCTATCAAACGTGATGTGTTTTTGGTGTTTGTTGTAATCTGGAACTTGGTGTATATCAAATGTGTTTGTTAAATGTCTCCACATGGAAACGGAATGCCCTCCCCCCGCACAGTCCTGCAATGAGAACCAGAAAAAACGGTTTCTAACCATTTTATTTACATGTGAATAGTGAGAGCACCCCCTCAGGAGCTGTAGCAGGGGTTTTGCAGGGTCTTTATAAGCTTAAGCCAGGACTTAGTTTAAATAGGAAATATAACTAGTTTTAACAAACATGCCTTACTAAAAACATTATTTGTCTGCATTTTGAAGCAAAAAAAAGGGCATGGCCGTCCGGACCTCGGTAATTTTCTGACACGTGTCTTATTTGACTCAATGCTCAGCGCTCGTTTGACAACGCGAGACAGTAGGCCTACAGTATGCTTTTGAATAAATCTCGCGGTAGTGTGATGTCACAGGCCAATGGGTTTGCGCTGCGCCCCATTAAGTAAGATAAAGTGAAAATTATTCCTAGATGACCAATAAAATCATACCAGGCAGACAGCAAAGGATACCTCAGTTAGTGAAAGTTACCCCGGATTTCCACCGACTGCAGAACGGCTGCGGATCCGTTGCGGAACGGCGGCGGAGTCAATCGCTTTCCATTCAAGTCAATGTGTGTATTTCCACTGACTGCGCTCCGAATCCGTCACAGCTACGGCCATCCGCAGCCCTCCGGCACAAATACGCAGAGCTTTTATTTTTGACGGATGCCGGACAGCTCCGCAGGGTGGAGCCATGAGTTTATTGCGTGATCATACCTGAATTCAGAGTGCGGAGACGTAACGCATGGATTAAAGTTTTCCGTCGCTAGACGGATTTCCGTCAATTGAAAAATTATTAAATTCACTTTTCATAAAGACGACGTGTATTCAACTTTTAAGTGGGATGTGATCAAAGCCTGGAGTGGAGCCAAATCACGTTCCTCTCTCCACAGTAAGCGTTCTGTAACCACCACGCACCGGATCCACTCCGGGTTTTCTGGCTGTATCACGTTAAGCTGAGGTAAAGCTTTATTTCAGCTAGCATGGACAAACTTATAATGCAGGAAGGCTCCGATGTTTTGGAGATCGATAAAGGTGTAAAAGACCTGGAGATTGACTTAGCGAAATGATGAAGATTGGCAAGGCTTTCAGTTCGTGGGCTAAGAAAACCAAAAAGCCAGGTAACTTGCGTGTCTTTGCACAGTATGACTAGGGGTGCTGTATTTTGGGGGTAAATGATTTCCCCCGTACGTGATCACCCGCGTCCCGTTTTTGACTGCTGATCTAACCAGTGGCTGATACAACGGGTTTGTTAAACTCGTGGGTAAACTTCATGTGGCGCCACAAGAACCAGGAGGCAGATGACATCCAAATCCCGTGAGAGCGATTCGAGGAATCATAAGAGGAGACTGCTTCCGAAATGCTCTCGCGGGACTTTGATGTCAACCACATGTCGGTTCTTGCAGTTGCATTTGCGTGTGGTCACAAAAACTTAACATTTGTACACATATTTAAGCACCCCAGTTTAAAAACAAGTGATTTAAGCCATTCAAAGTCAAACAACAGTGCAAAATGCGGCCGCTGTTTCTGTGTCAGATGGGCACGCAAAGTCGCGCATTCGCTTCTCATTGTGTGAGTATTTTTGCCGCTTTATTGGCCTTAAATAAACACATGCGTCAAAAATCCAGTCTTTGCAAATATCCTCATATAAACACGGCCATTTAGGTCTTAGGAGAAAGTAAACAGCAGAAACATTGCGCACAGAATAGCACATCAGCGCTTCCTCTATTGTAACATAATAATTTGTTGATAAAGGTACAGTCATTCATTTTACATCTTTCACTATGGTTACAGGCATCCTGTGCTTATTGTACACGAGTTTGACTCGAGTTACTCGTTTAGGATTTATATTCATACATAACGTTACTGTATAAGAGCTGTGACTGTAAGCTGTTTTGTGAACAGAACAGACCCTGGATTATTTGTTTGTGTACTGAATAATATGATATGAAAAAGTTGTATTTGTTTACATTAGTAAATGCATTATATAACATGAACAAACAATGAAAATATAGAGTATATAAGCATTCTTGTTTATGTCATTACAGTAATTGACGGTAGTTCATGGTGCATTCACTAATGTTAACAGTTTCAACTTTGATTTAAAAAAAATATTAGTAAATGCTCAAATTAATACATTTACAATTAATTAATTAATAATTAATAAAAGATTCATTAAAGGTGGTGATATTCATGTTTTCTTTTTATATAGTGAGTTATTTAGCTGTTTCGCCTTAATCTGAAATTCCCTGTAAACTACAGCTACCTATATACTACAGGAGACTTTAATATGGAATTAATGGCAAAAAAATCTCCCCTTAAAATGTTATTGGTCTCGCCTACATAAAGTGTAAGTTAAAGGAATATGACTTGGCCTGAAAAAAATTTCAGTCAGAAGAATTTTTTTCACTTTAATCCCTGCGTAACGCAGCGGAGCTGATCTGCAGTCGCTCCGCAGTCGGTGGAAATCCGGGGTAATAGGTTAAACTGGGCCGGAGCGCACCGGAGCGCAGCTCCGCCTCCTCGGGTCCACAACACACCTTGCCAGAGCTCCGGTTTGTCTCCTTCAGCAACAGGGTTTGACGCAAAGCGAATAATAACGTTTTCATTCATAGGCTTCAAACTCGTGCTTGCGGGGCACCCTCGACAAAAATCATTTTGAGAAAATCATGCTTCTCAGAGGTCCACTGTGTTTTTAATCCCGTCTTAATCGGCCATGTCTGTGTTTTTCTCTGACGACCGCTGTAATCTGTAAATTTCAGAGCATTTTACCTACTGTTTTACGCCGAACTCAGAGGTCATCTGAGAAATGTAATCCCGTCCGGATGAAGACGTCTGTGTTTGCTCGCAATATGTTTTGAAAACGCATTTCTTTTCATGTTTTGGCAAACGTGATCTGCCGACAGGTCTCACTAACGCACGTTTAGACTATTGTACTTAATTCCTGAATCACATTCATTCAGATAGCCTATGGATTTTTTTCCATTCGGCGGAATAAAATAATTAAATCAAGACGAGCTGAATATCATACACTGTTAAGACTGGACAAAATGGTTAGTTAAATGGGAATAATAATACAACAGAATATTTGGAATTGGGGCAAGCAGAACATGGATTCACAAATCACAAAAAATGTAAAATTAGATAAATTAGTTAATGATATTGCGCAAATGCTCTCGGTCTCTTAAAGGTCTACGCGAATTAGAGTTTTTTTATACGACTCCGTTATACATCACGTCTCTTCTAAATACACAGAAAAAATGAATCAAATGATGCGCATTTCCCATACAGAAATGTAATATATGTCAATATATGTAAATTACATATATAATATCAGTGCCCATGTATGTCTGCTGCATATATGAAAGTATATGCAAAATTCATATATGTAACATACATAGACATATATGAAAAATATATTTCAAAATATAGCAAAAATGGCCGTTTTCATGTAAGTGCCATAGATTTTCCCATATATGGACATACATGTGAAATATATGCAAGACACATGTATACATGCATATATGTACTTATTTCCATAGTACATACTTTCACTTATATTAGGGATACAAATATGCTTCTTATATGATGCCACCATGTACTTTCACTTATATTAGGGATACAAATATGCTTCTTATATGATGCCACCATGTAGTTTCACTTATATTAGGGATACAAATATGCTTAAAATATGATGACACCATGTACTTTCACTTATATTAGGGATACAAATATGCTTCAAATATGATGACACCATGTACCTTCACTTATATTAGGGATACAAATATGCTTCAAATATGATGACACCATGTACTTTCACTTATATTAGTGGCACAACTATGTTTTTTATACAGCCTGCACATATATGTGTACTCATTCTACAGAACACACAATTCCAAGTCTTTTCAAATACAAACTTTACTCCATTTTTTTCAGCACAGACTTGACAAGTACAAACAAGTACAAACTTTTCAAGTAAAAACTTTAAATTCATTTACCATCAACTTCAGACTTTATTTTCTTTTTAAAGCCTTTTCAAAGCGCTCACTTTTTTCCCTCGGTATTACATTTTCAAACTTTTAGGCACATTTAAAACATTCCCAAACTCACTCGCTGAGGAAAAACACTCATTTTTAGTTAACATTTTTCCTGGACATTGTCAGTCTTAGCTCTGCCATCTTCCCATTCAGGTCTGTTCCAATCTGGCCAGCCGAAACGAGTGCTTTGACATAACTGCATCTGAGAAGGTACATTTTAAAGAAAAAGTTTTAGGTAAAAAAATAGACAAAACACAAAGATAAAAAAATCTTTATTGCCGTTTCTTCTAGTGCAAGTCAGTAAAATTAAGTGACTAAAGCACTATTCGGACGGGATTAGTTTTCCAAACAACGTTTGAGTTTCAACGTGTCCCCCAGGACGTCTGTGTTTTTATGTACCGATTCGGACTGGATTAAAATGAAACAGGCTATTCCAGAGATGGGAGTGTCTGTTTCATGCATTTGGGCGTTGCAGAAGAGCACGTGCTCTGGATACGCGTGTTTGTAATGTTTAATATTTTGCTTTAAATGAAAAATTATGACAGAATGTAATTTATTAATTTAATTTTAACAAATCAAAATAAAATATACAAATCCTACCAAAGTAACGTTATCCTACATGTTTTATATAACTGTCTGCTTAGAATAAACCCAAAGAAATTTAGAAATAATGATTAATAACAATTTATTATCTTTATTAATTAACATTACCATTCCGGAGTTGAACAACTTTGAACGGAGTTTCTTATAACGTTAATGATATTACAGTGGCCAGTCTTAACAGTGTTTGATATTCAGCTCGTCTTGATTTAATTATTTTATTTTGCCGAATGCGTTAAAACATCCATATCTGAATGAAGAGGACTCAGGAAATACAATATACGCGCATTAGTAAGACCTTACGGCAGATCACATTGGCCAAAACACGAAATGAACCGCGTTTTCAAAAGATATTGCGAGCAAACACAGACATTTGCATCCGGACGTGATTAAATTTCTCAGAGGACCTCTGAGTTCAGCGAAAAACAGTAGGTAAATTGCTCTGGAATTCTTACGGAGGTCGTCAGAGAAAAACACAGACATGGCCGATTCGGACGGGATTAAAAACACAGAGGACCTCTGAGGAGCACGGTTTTCTCAGAGGTCCCCCTGTAAAACTAATCCCGTCCGAATAGGGCTAAAGTACGTGAATAGGCAAAGTAAGGCCACACTTAGTGCAAGCATGGCGGCCAGTTTTGCACCAATTTAATTTGCAGACGAGATAGGGTCATAGTGCCAAACACCACCCTCCATCACCTCTCATCGAAACTTTTTTTTTTACGCAGAATGTGAATTTGAACACATACATTGAAAATTCTTGAATGCAGCCCCATCTGTAGCCCCATGAATGATTGTCCATTTGTTGGCAGATATCTCCACGGGTGTGGTTCGAAAGCAGGCACTAAGCCAAAAGGGGTGACAGTAGCACAGCAGTTAAGGAACCTGGCTAGTATGCTAGCCTAGAATTTGTGAGTTTGAATCCTGGTCACCACCGTTGTGCCCTTGAGCAAGGCACTTAACCCCAAGTTGAACTTTGTAAATGTACAAACAGTTTAATAAGAAGTAGGGCTGTCACTTTTTATTTGATATTCGAATATGCATTCAAACATGACGTGAAATATCCACTATAAATAAACCATCCGGTTTTTAAAATGCCATGTGTAGCGCATTTTTTACAGTTTAACACCTCGTAATAGGGAGGAAGCTGAGAGTGAGACCGACGGCAACTGTGCGCAAGACAGGGAAGACGTGGCTCCGGCTTCTGCAGACTTTTTTTTGCTTTTTCTGTGGAAATTTTTTGGATAATTCTGCGGAATGATTTTAAATATTAAAAAAAAATGTATAAGAGAATTTAAGCCGTAAATATTACAAAATTGCATCAAAAATAATTACTTTTTAAAGGCTTACAATGAAAATAATAACACCAAACCAAACAAGTGCTCTGAATTAAATTGGACCAACACGAACCAGATAGATAGAATTATAATTTGTATATAAAATTACATATATTATTGTTTTTAGTGTTATAGCAGAATAAAAAGCTTGTGTTAAACATTTGATTCTTACGGAGAAAATATACTCTCAAACTGGCGTAATAATCAATGATGTAACATGGCTGCAACAGGCGTAGTTATATTACACACTGCCCGAAAATAGTCCCCTTGGTTACTTTCAACGGCAGAGGACTATTTTCGGGCAGTGTGTAATATCATTGCACCTCCTGCAGCCATGTTAAATCAGCAAAGTCACTGATTATTATGCCAGAATGAGAGTATAGGTCTAACCATATTTGCCTAGAAAATAGCAACTTTTAATTTCCGTCGGTCTTAGTACACAATGTAATTGCAGAGTCAAGTTTTAAATAGGAAAAATATTGAAACTCTTTGGTTATTTCTTAGCACGGTGCTAATGGTCTGATCAGATTCAATGGATTGGATCAAATATTTAACTCTAGGGGAACTGGAAAATTAGCATATTTTCAAAAAAAGTGAAATGTCCCTTTAATACATTTTCGTTATGAAATAAGCATGTATGAAGAATGTAAACCAAGGCTTTGAACCGGTTCAAGGAACGAAAACCAGAAACTTTTGATGTTTTGCAAGGAACAGAAACGAAACCAGAAACTTTCCAAAAATACATGTTCCGGAACAGAACAGTTAATTGAAAATAAAGGGTAACCGGTTAATAACGTTATTTTTTCAGTTCTTTGACAAGATTTCTGTGCAATTTGACTCTGTGAAGTTCACTTCCGGTTGTCATTGACTCAGAGAAATGAGAAGCTTGCCACCAGCAGGTAGCCTACTCAAGCCCAAGTCTCTAATGCTCAATCATAAGAGGTAAATATTGTAGGCTACCAAGTATCTCAAGATGTTTGTTTGTTTTTTTTAATACTAATTAGTGGTGTAACGGATCACAGTTGGTCAGTGATCTGTACAGATCACAACCGACAGTTCGGCTCACATGCGATTTGCGGATTAATATGCAAATTTAAATATGGTGAAAGTTGATCATTTGCACGTGTTTCAAAGACTTGCAAATGTTAACACTTAAGTGATTTTAAACAATTTAACCACAAAAGGCACTAAAATAAAAAATTCTGTACACACAGACGCACATGCATTTGAATGTGTCCGGCCCAACTCCAATTAGGGCTGTCACTTTTTATTCGATATTCAAATATTCATTCGATTTTTACAATGCAATGTAAACTTAATATTAAACAACAACAGCATTTGTCTTGTAAACGGATTTGAAATGATCATGTGCTGACTGTCGCACGTCACATAGACAACAGAGTCAAATGAGATCTGCTTAACTTAGCGGTAAGTTTAATTTTTTCTCAAATATCAAAGGGTTTGTGCACTCTATCATTAAAACCGATCAAGCAAACAGCACGCGCAGGGTTAATGTACTTGTCAATGACGGCTCACAAACGTGTGGGATAGGCTATGTATGTGTGCTTGTTGTCAAAGATATTACTTATCACAAACACGCTCAAGCGCGGGATATGTTTGCTTGTCAAGCCCATTACATCCGCTGAATTTTCCGCCGAAATCTGTGGGCGCGAAATCCGTTTGGGCTTCCTGCTGTTTAAGTTATTGTCTGTACCTGTTCTGAATAGTTTTTTTTTCATATAAGTTGTTATTTATAAGTTGATAACCTTCTGTTTCAAAAGTAAAAAAAAGTAATTCAGACAGTCCTGTTTATGACTGTCACTGTTAATAAATTTGTGATTGAATCTCCATTATGGTGGGGGTTTTTTTGATGCGCGCGGGGGGCACCTAGATATTCGAATATATTCGGATACATTGCATGATATTAGATATCCGTATGAATTTGATTTTTCTCAAAAGTGACAGCCCTAACTCCAATCAAATATGATTATCCCTATGCCCTTCAAAGATTAGAACTCTTGATGTATAAAATACATTTGGCGAATAAAGCACTGAAAAACATCTTAATTTTCACTTTATGTGGAGCGACTGTTTATGCAGCATCTTCTTCCCGAAGCGCCGTTTGGAATTCGTCCTCCGTCTGTGTGTGTGCGCGTGTGTTTAAGTGCACTTAACAAATGTAGGCATGTCAGTTATGCTGCTTACATAATTTAGCCTTTTTAATGTTCGATGACAAGATAGAGACTTAACTTATTAGTCTACATAATTTTTCTTAAGTTTAATGTCCTAATGATCAGCCTACTTATTTTTATGTCCCACAGCTGACATGGAACGTTATTAACCGGTTCGGGATTTTTATTTTTTTGTTCTAACTGGTTCAGGAACGTCAGCTTTAGGATTGAACCAAAAACCGGAAACGTTAAAATACTGTTTCTGTTCGGAATGAACCAATTGGGGAAAAAATCAGGTTCAAAGCCCTGATGTAAACTTTATATTAAACAACAAGAGCATTTGTCTTGTAAACTGATTTAAAATGATCACGTGCTGACTGTCGCATGTCACATAGACGACGGAGTGAAGTAAGATCTGCTTAACTCAGCGGTAAGTTTTATTTCTCAAATATCAATGATTTGTGTGCTCTATCATTAAAAACGGTCAAGCAAACAGCACGGACAGGGTTAATGTATATGAACGCGCGCATACATAGGGTATGTATGTGTTAGGGCTGGGCAAAAAAATGGATATTTCAATTAATAGTTTTTTTAAACGTGGTCGATTCAGATTTTTTTTTATTAATTACCCACTTGTAAACTTATGTTCACTGTTGTTTTTTTATTAATATAGTATTTGTATTAAATCTATATTCATTGAGTTGAATCGAGAATCGAGTATAAAAACAGACCCGAGAACTGGAATCGAAAATTGAATCGAGAATCGAAATCGAATCGATATGATAGCTTGTGAATCGAAATTGAATCGATCTGGAACATCTGAATCGATACCCAGCCCTAGTATGTGTGCGTGTTGTCAGTGAAGATTACTTTTCAGAAACACGCTCAAGCGCGGGATATGTGTGCTTGATTCTTCTCAAAAGTGACAGCCCTAATAAGAAGATCCTTTATAAAGACAGTATATTATGCGTATACAGACAGGAGCCATCTTAGAAAACAGTCTCGATAAGTCGAGCAATGAATGTCGTGCTATATACATTTGACACCCCTATAATCCCTCCCACTCTGAAGTGTTGCTAAACTCAATGGAAAAGCTAACCAAGCCAAAGTAAAGTGAGCTGACTCAACCTTACCTGTAGGGTACTATGCAATGGAAAAGTGCCATTAGGGTGCAAAACCCCTTTAACCATAAAACATGGTTAAAATGACGTGCTGTCTCTGATATATATAACTGCAATATAAAAACTTAAGATTTACATTACCATAACATCTTCACTCTGAAGAGTCGCCCAGCTTCTTCTAACTCAGTCAAGTCTTTTAGAGAGAGTGATAGAGGTAATGTGATTAGTAGCTACTGAATACACTACAGTTTATACATTTAGTACATTACTTAATTACTTGCCATTTACCTTTCATTCTGTACCTTGACTGGATAATCCATCCATTCGCTGACCTTTAATAAAAAATACAAAGATAAACTTAATAATTAACACCTGTCACTGGTATCAACTGGCAGAAATTCACTCTTACCATACAGCATGTGAAAGAACTCAGAAAATCACTCTGACGGGCCTACAAAAAGAGAAATAATAAAAGGGGAAAACACTGCGATTAGGCAAGGTTTAAGCAAAACATTAGTTGTAATTTTGGTTGGGTAGTATTGACTCCAGCCATGTAAAGCTATAAGTGCTTGGCCTGCTTGCAATGTCTGCTTAAACACAAACATAACTCTCTCACTAAAATAAAAGTATAACTCTTACATAAAGATAAATATAAGTCCTGTTGCCAGAAAGCTGCTTTTATATATATAATTTACATGCAGATGTTACAGTTACATTACAATGTCTGTGAAAATGTCTGTACACGTTATTTTTCTAGAATTATTTCTCAAGTGACTGTTAGGCAACATAAATGTATTGCCTTTTTTAAACAAATCGTATTTTGTAAATTATGAATTAACTGCATAAATAAGTGCCTTATTAATCACTGTTCCTTTAAGTACATGCTTCATAAGGTTAACCAGAATAATATAAACTGAAAGATTCTGAACAGTTTTGTGCATTGTGCAATAACATTAAATTAAGACATAACGTTACTTACAAAAACACCCAAGAAAAATTAAGCATCAAACCATAGTAAACTGCAAGCTACACGATTACTACGACAAAAACTTGCAAAACCTCCCAGTGTTTCCCATACATAGGCTCTACTTGGGCGCAGCGCCCAGGTAAATTGCGACCCGCCCAGGTAAAAAAAATCACTTTACGAATTTCCTTATTTTCTGAACTCGACTAGATGACCCGTGTTTTGGAGAGAGAGAGAGAGAGAGAGAGAGCGCGAGAGAGAGGTGGGGGCGGGTGACCGTGAAGATGATGCACGCGTCATAAACTCATCATCCAGCGCGGCAAACTGGATCAACTGCAGCAGCACATACGGAGCAGCCAGGGAACACACTGCGACCAAAATGGTCGCATATGCTTATGTGCATGTGTGTTTATAGCATCTAAGTTGGCTTCATTTTGTGTGCAAGCACGTTGTGTCTCTCCCGTTGAGTGTCCGTTCACGTGCTCTCTGTTTCTCAATGAATTGGGCGCGACGTGAAGCAACCTCAGTGTCACATTGTATCCTTTCATGTTTCTGAACTTGAGCAGAGTTTTACCATTAGAGGTCTTTCTTCACTGAGGACGCGGGACCCGTATCCTTTCATGTTTCTGAACTTGAGCAGAGTTTTACCATTAGAGGTCTTTCTTCACTGAGGACGCGGGACCCGTACGGTTCCGGGTTTATATTTTAAATGGTCAGATGGGTCCGGGTCGGTCCTAGTTCATTACTTCGGGTCCCAAGTCTGATTAATATTGTGTGTAAAACCCGAGTCGATCGGAGAACGGCCGTGAGCGCTACCGCGCTAAAGCTCGAGTGCTGTTTTAGCGTGCCTCCGGTTTCTATGGCGATAACAACTGGCTCTTGTCACGACCACGCGCCGCTTCATTTTCTTTATCCCATTTTTTAATAATCTTACTATTAATAGATAATATCTTTACTAAAATCTAAACAGTTTGCACAGAGATTGTAGCAAAAAGCAGTGTTAATACTAAATGAGCAAAGCTCTAGCTGACTCAGGATATAAAAAACGTAAAGCTGTAATGTAAAGTCTGTCATTGGGACAGCAAGTAGACTTTTATATCTGAAATAATTAGTGGATTAAGCTTTTTTTAATCGGCAAAAGAGAAATAGAAAGCAGAAGCAGTAAAAGTGCTTATAGAAGTTATTAACATTATAACATCAGTCACATTTATAATCTATAGACCTGCACTGTCTATATAGGCTATAGTATTCATAGTATTGTATATAATTGAGTTTGATAAAAGGGGTCATCAAATTGCTTCATATATCAGTGCAAAAACATAAAGTGTTTTCGTGGTGCTTTGACAAACAGTGTCAGCTTTGTTTATGGCAAAAAAAGTTTGGGGTGGTTAGATTAATAAACTATAATGTGAAATTAATATGAATGTTTTATAAATCAAAGTATTGTGTTGTGTCACACATTATTAGTTCTTTGTTACATGTATAGTAGACCATTTTTTGTCGGTGGATAATAATGATTGCCCTTTTCACCAGCTACCACCACAAGTAAATTTCAGATCTGTGGGAAACACTGCCTCCCTAACAGTAATGACTAATTAGGCTGTAACAAACTAGACAACAAGAAACCTATGCAAAATATATTAAATATTTAAAACTTCTAAAACCCCGCTGTGCTGTTGTCATCATCTCAGTCCTGTCAGATTTTCCGGTCATTTTTGTTCTTCTGCGCTTTTGGCCTGAGTGGCGGTTGGCAACTGAAGGGTAATTAGCGCCTCCTACTGGACTGGGTGTAGAGCATTCAATAGGCAGTGGAGGAAATTTTTATTATATGCTATGTTCTTTTGACTATTTATTGTTAATTAAGCAATACATTTAACACAATTTTATGATAATAATAATATGTAAATTCGCTAAACAAACACTATACTAAAAGATATAAAAGCAACCAATTAAATAACATTAGGTTAATTATTTATTTATTAATTAACTTTACCAATCCCCACACAAATAAAATAAAAAACTAAAATAAACTTAAATAATAAAATAGATTTGTGATTATTAATAATAATCATATCAACTTATCACTGTTTGTTAATATACACAGACTTAGTTGGCAGTTTTCTGACTAAAGAAGTCATTTTTGTTAAAAGTAATTAAAATAGCTGTTGATTCCCCATAATGATCATACATTTCAAATCTTCTTGAACACTCACTTACATATTTAAAGATGATCTGACCAGATAATTTTTACTTGCTGTATTAAGTGGGATTTTTATGGAGAATAGGCTATTTGACCGTTTAACCCACGTGGACTGAACAAGAAAACGTATGCTTTCACGGAGTCCGTGTATGACATCTCCTTTATTTAGTTTTACATATTTTTATTTATATGCATTTAATAATACCGTAAGATCACAATGTATACACTGTAAAAAATGATTCAGTGTCTTTGTAAATGTAGTCTATCTAAAATAAATGATTAAAGTAACTTAATAAAATCTTTTAATGTCAGTTATGTGATTTTTTTTTAGTTAGACAAACCAAAATTATTGACTAGAAATAGATATTTTTTTAAAATGTACATAATTTATTTGATGTATACGCCTTAATAATATAAGTATTTAATTTACAGATTATTTTAATCAATATATTTGATAATGTCAGAATTATATATTTAAGTTTTTAAACCTGTAATAATTGCTTTCTTCAAATTAATATTATTTGTATTTAACATCAACTTATAAAAATTTACGTTTTACGCCTAACTTGAACTATGGTTTAATTACTATTTTTACAATCATATTATTTGAGTAAATGTAGGCAAAAAAATAAAATAAGAAGTAGAACAAATGTTAATTTTAAAAAATCCCATATAGCCAACAGGTTTTAATCAGCAACAGAGAAACTGCGCCTTTTGCCTATGACAAACACCTCAGAAACCTTGAATTGAATATTTACACTTACAACATGATTTTATTTACTTACTACAAAATATAATACATTATACAAATTTATTTAACATCATTGCACACTTTATATCGAGTTTCATACCATGTAAAGGAAAACATGATAATATAAAAAGTACAGTAATTCAGAAAAGCGCATTACAACCATGTTCAAGCTATTAAAAACGTTCAGATGCAAAAATGAACTAAATGTACATTTAGATAAACTAGTTAATGATATTGCGCAAATGCTCTCGGTTTCTTCAAAGGTCTTCGCGAATTATTTTGTTATAAGACTTCGTTATCATCACGTCTCTTCTACTGTAAGTGTACACAAAAAAAATAAGACGAATGATCCGCGTTTAAGTCAGATTTTTATGAAGAATATTTTACTGTTTATGTAACTGGCAAAAGAAAACTTCGCCAACCAAATGTTTGTCAAAAAGCTTGCATGTGACATCAAAGTACTGCCAAAGCACCGAGAATCCCTGTCATGTTACTTCAATATCATATAGTATGCTTAAAGCTTAAAGTCGAGCACACATTGTCGTAGTATGCCCTACTTGAAACACGACTGCCCTCTACAGGTTTTTTATTTCCTGCGTCCCCCACCGAATCCCCCTTCTGCGGGATCTCGCAGAATTTCGGAAGTGCTCGCGGCATTCTGCTTTCAGAGACGCGCATTTTTAAAGGCCACATCTGTAAAGGTGTCACATTTATAAAAAGTTATAAAGTAAACAGTTTTGTACATGGAATTTACAGACGATTATCAAATCATGAAAACTACCAAAACTGCTTACTGGGTTTATACTGGTTTCTTTTTTCTTTGTTGATAGGGAGGAACAGGTGAACAAAATATACCATTCAGTCAGGCTGACCACAGAATAGATGAAGACCATTCTGACACTGATAGTCAACAAAGCCAGGCCAGACATTACCATACCCTCCAAGAGATCTATAAAAGACCAAAGCCTAACAGGGAAGCAGTTGCTCAACTACTTGACCTTGAGGTTGATGCTCGGAGAGCCTTCATCAATCCCGACTGTTTGAAGGATCAGGACAGACCTTCAAAGATACTGCAAGCTTACCCCTGTTTCAGAGAACTACATCATGTAAGTAATATATCTCATAATATATTCTAGTTCCTAGTGACTTCATTTGTTTTTACAAATAGATATGTGTGGGATTATTTCAGGTGATGGATGAACTTGGCCGAATCCTTGACAAAGGAAACCCCAGATTTATCACAAAATTAAAGGCCCGTTGGGAGAGCTTTTACAACAAAGCTCAGTTCTATGGGGTTTACAAAAAGGATTTGAAGCCACCAGTGACACTAGATGGAGGTAAACTACCTGCCTTAACTATTTTTTTTTTCACATTTGAAGTCAAGTAGTAAAATTTAACTTGCCCGACAGTGTCATACCCAGATAGCACACGTACGTCTCAGATACGTCTTGTAAAGATCTTTACATCTGCTGACGATCGTCTTTGAATAATACGTCTTCCATATCTCTACAAGACGTATTTAAGATCTTAAAAAAAATTCTAAATCCTACCTGCCTGCAATGCATCTCCGTTTGGTCTTGAATCCGATCAAACGCAGACGAATCAGCAAAGACCTCCAACTCATTTCATTTTTTAAATAAATGTCTTGTTTAATTGTTTAAAAAATATAGTCAACATGTTTTTAAGGGTTGGCATTAATTTTGAAACAAAAAATATAATTAAATATAATTAATAAAAGCCCATATCACGTATAATAAAAAACAATGTAGACATTTTGCGTTTAATCCAAAACGTTAAAAAGGCACTTACCGTAGATAAAGCACCATGCACAAGAAAAGGTGATCTCATACTCTTTCTGACTACAAAATATTAACAAATACAAAACACACAAGAACATCATTGCCAACAGCCACTGCCCCTCTGACTGTTTTATCAGTCTGAAATGAAAAAAGTTATACATTTAATTAAATAAAACAATTGCCAACAAGCTGATTATCTTAAGGTGACCCTGCTTACTGCAATTCCTGCTTATTATAATTACTGGGTGTGACTCACATTAAGTGTGTTTGTCAACAGTTATATATCTAAGCTTGAAACTTTTGATAGTTTTTGACCCCACGCCATCCATTGAAATTGTGTAACACAACTTGCATTTTCACAACATTTAGTTTTAAAAATCATCTGAACAAACTCTGAGCAAACCAAAGGTGATATTGAGAATGTTTATATAGATGAAGAAACCTCATAAAAAATTGAAAACACAATACACAATCATTTGACCAGGTTTAATCCAGCATCACAGCATGAATTATATTGACTAGTTTGTTTACCAAATTTGAATAAAATGTTTAACCTATGTGTTAATATGATTACAGCCACAGTGTAACAAAATACTGCAAAGCTATTGATCACGTTCTCATTACATTACTTCACAAGACCCAAAGCTGATCAGGACACTTTAAGAGCACTGTAACGTAGTAACTGCTGAAAGAACCATGTAATACTGTGAATATAATGACAAACTGTTCCATAACACTTAGATGTGACTTTAATTACAATACAACATACTCTTTCTCATACTCAGGGTTTTTAAACTGTGGGTGAAGACCCACTTGTGGGTCGCACCGTAAGATAGTGAGTGTTGCATTGTAGTGATGGTTTGTCCAATTAATTATTAGCAATGGTTTTGATATACTATAAGATTACACCTGTCTAAAGCCCATAATACACGGCACGATTTTTGGCTGTCCCAGATAAAAGATTACCAATAGTGAAACAATCGTGGAGATTTCTGTGATCGTGGCTCTTAATTGGTGGTCCTATCTCATACAGTGTGAGAGGTTTAAAGACGTCTGTTTTCCCAGTCCTGGGACCAAAGACACCTACGATAGTTTTATGACAGTGTAAGAAGTTCAGCATGATCATCGCACATCAACAATGTGTTTGCTTCTACGACCTGCATACCTGTATTTGTTTACCACTAGCGCATGTTGATGACGGATGTCGCAGCTTCAGATGCAATAGGTGTCTTCATCGACAGTCTACTGCTGAAGTTTAAACAATCCTTGTCACACAGTGTGATAAGGTCTTATTGGATTGCAAAAATCCTGCTGTGTATCCTGGGCTTAATATGTTGTGGAATGAAAAGTTTGGAAACTGCTTAACACAAAGTCTCATTTAAAGTTTATAAGAACTTTTGCAATAGACCGACACTAAACGAAACTGATGGCAGATGAGGTGTTGGGATGACAATGGGCCAGAGTTGAATCTGTGCATCTTAGCAGATCACAGGCAGGTTTCTCCTGAAGTGCTGCATTAAGAAAAGAAAGGAAAAGATGTTAGAACATTTTTAAGGAAATTTAAATAATTCTCACAATCAATATTGGACTATAAACAATAAATTATTACCAATGCAATAACATGCAAACAGACCTGTCAACCACCTTAATAATAGATACTACGCGGTAGGCATGGGCTGGTTACCAGTTTTAAGGTACACCGTGGTTTTAAACAGTCAAGGTTACAAAACCACTAAAATGGTCTGTGATTGATTTGATGTTTACATGTAATATACATTTCGAAAATATTATATATAATATAATTTAAAGGCTTTATTTTTACCTGCCATTTAAAAATAAAAAAAATTAGTGTAGCAATGGGAATACCGCAACACTGTGAAACCGTGGTATTTTTGCTAAAGGTAATCATACCGCCAGAATCTTATACTGGCCCATGCCTACTAAGCGGTTGTACCATGTGTTAGAAACATCAAGATTCTCAAATTTTTAGGGCTAGCGCAATACCACAGTTTTGGCTATTCTTCATGTTCTCCAGGGCAGTTATTTTGCCCCAGTGACAGAAACAGCGACAGTAATCAAATAATTCATTACCTTATCTACATGTGGGTAGAGGCCCACAGGTGAAGGAAGATTTTTGGCCTGCACTTTCACAGCTGGTAAACATGGATTGTGGTGGGCTAGTGACAGAATGAAGAAGATCAGTTTAAAATGTGCTTTACAACCAGAGGTTGCATTATTTTGACAGACAAGGGCTGTAAGAAAATTG
Source organism: Paramisgurnus dabryanus (assembly GCF_030506205.2). Taxonomy (NCBI): domain Eukaryota; kingdom Metazoa; phylum Chordata; class Actinopteri; order Cypriniformes; family Cobitidae; genus Paramisgurnus; species Paramisgurnus dabryanus. The sequence continues at coordinate 13,430,452 of NC_133338.1, read as the reverse complement.
TCAAAATCAATAATAATATGAGCCAACAGCCAAACAATAACAACTAAACTCAATCAACTATCTTAATCTGCCTGAACTCAAATCTTGTGGTCTATAAAGTGGGAGTTTATCTGTGTGTAATTCAACCATCATGTTAGACTGAAGGAATTGCAGTTATCATTAGATTTCCAGACAGCACTGGACAAATGACTTCTCACACTCAGTGTGACTTGAGACAAAGGATAAACAAAGACATTGCGTATGTTTACATGCACATAATAAGAGGACAATTATCTTATTATGATATTATAAAAATCAGCTTATTACATTAACATGTTTCAAGCGTTTTAATTTACTTTTATTTGTGAAGTTTATCTATCACAGGTGGAGACATACGCACATACGAAACGGCAAAAAAGACGTTAAAATCTGGTTTAAGAGCAAAAAACTACCTGTGCCAATCAGTTTTTGCCATTTATGGGCTTTACCCTATAAAAGAAAACCATTTTATGCATTTAAATGACCTTACACGTAATCAGTTTATTAAGCGTTTAGACTATGTAGACACACTCACTGTGCACTAAAATTAAAAAAATTGGTTAACACGACCACTCGTGGTGGCTTCACTCAGAGGTTGGAGAAGACAACCGGTGGACTAAACATCAAGCCTCTGCACGATTCAGGTAAGTGGAATAAAATACATTGTAAATAAACATTGTTAAAACAGATTGTGAAGTCATTCATTCAAAACTTGCTATGACCTAAGCCTAAATGACTTATTTTCTTTTTAGAATTAAGACAACCTTAGCAGGAGAGCCCCAGCAGTAACTTTCTCTCAAGCAGATGAGCAATAAGTTGCTTTGTATGAACACCGCCCTAACAATCAAGGTAAAAGAGCATTAAACATTAAAGGTATTGCGGAGAATTTAGGTTTTCCGGGTGGATCATCAAGACTATTGGTCCTCCTAGTTGTCAATCTGGAGTGTTGCGCAATTGCATTTTTTTAAAAAGCGGAGACGGCGATTTTTTTTTTAAATTCGAGAAAATCCTCCGCTACACCTTTAAGTGGAACATTTATATAGCATGCTGCTTATAGCTAGTGAGAAAGATAATCTAATTGATCTACCATGCATATCCTTCAAATAACTTAACAGAACAACTGAACATGTATAATATAATTTAATATGTACATTATTAATAATAATTGTTAATAATATTTAATATTTGTGAAATTATATACTTGTATAAACATTGCAAATATAATGAATTCACATTACCTGTTTTTAGGTAAACAGATTATCCATCAGTGGGTGACTCAAGGTCGGCTCTGTAAATACTGTAATCTGCATGTTTCCGAGCACACGTTTACCAGGACACACTAATATTAAACAGAAAAACAACATAAAAACACAAACAAATTTTAGGTAACAGTTAAATTAAATAAGGTTTTCATTTTCAATCAATATAAAAGAAATAAACGCAATAAAAAACAATGTCAGTGACGTAATAAATATGTGTAAATTTACACGCATCATTTATTAACCATTATAAAAAAATCCAGCAATATTATTAAACTTTGGTTATTTGTTATTATCCCTGCATTCAAATGGTGGCAGGTTGGAGCAGGAAGTTAACCCTTCTGTCACGCAAACGCAAGCTGGTCGCGAGCATAGACAGTGGTCGTGAGGCCATTCGTACGTCACGTGAGCGCCATTTTCATCATATGACCGTTTTCCCTCAGGCACACTTCAACATTTTCTTCGCATTTAACATCATTATTAACATGTAAATAATATAATTCGTAAACATAACGTTTATGTTAATTTATAATGTTTTTTTTTTTTAATTGTTGGCTTTAAGTTAATTTGTCTGTCAGACTCAGTTTGTTCGTGTTGGTAAGTAACTTAACGTACGTTATTAACGTTACGCTAGCCTTTTGTCATGTACGTGTTGTTAGAAACTGATAAAAATACGAATTAATTCACAGATATAAATAACTTTATAGCTAATACAACTGATAAAATATATTAACTTAATTATCAAACCACTTCGCTATAAAACTTTAAGGCTTCTTGTGAATACCGGTCGTTTACATAACGTTAACTTACTCCAAGCAAGTCGGGCGGGAAGATTGATACATTTTATAACTCAAGTAACTTTAAGTTAAACAGGGGCTGGTCTAGGCTAACTTAGCAAATGTTTACCCCACCACCGCTGAGAAAACGGTTACATGTTCAACGTGCCTTGCCTTCAGGATTTGCAGCTCGATTTTGGCTTGCATTGATAAACGTTACAAACAAACAAACCAAAAAAAAGAATGATCATATACGACAATCAATCTTTAGATCCACTACATGCATAACATAATGTTGGTTACTTACCTCTACTGACGAAACTCCTTCGTCAGCGTTGTAACTTCACATGTTGGTTTTGGTAAATCACACGAGGCCAAAGATCGAGGTGAAAAAGAGAAATAAATCGTTCTGCGATCGTTTAACGCGATGAGACACGAAGCCTTAAAAACCACAGGCTACTCCAGCCCAAAGATTAGTGTAGCCCTTGTGTCCGGCTTCACGTGGCTTAGCGTTAACCAGTATGACATCACAGTACCGCGTGATTACACTGTTTCGTGGGCTTTTGAATCACTCTCGCGGTACTTCAATGTCTGCGCATGTCTGCATGAAGTCAACCACTGTAACAGTGCTTGTAACAGGGGTAGTGTTTGTGCGCTCAGTGATTTAGGGTGTTACAAAAAAATATTATTACATTAATATTATCAATTAGTATTGTAATAAAGCTTTTTAAATGTTTGTTAATGATTAAGTGTCATTAACAAACTCTGATTTAAAACATCATATATGCTACGTAAATTTTCCTTAAATCATCAAAACATCCAAATTCAATGAAACAAAAACAACAACAATGTATTTAAGATGAGACACATTCAGCATTTATAATTTTTTTCTCTCTTTTTGTTTGACTTTGTTTTCTACAGTAGCCTGTTAACAGTAGACCAAAGGTATGATGATCAATTATAAATGCAATATGGTTGAAAGGTCAGTAAACAAACAACAAAAAGGTAATTTCTTAATAGAATGTCTATACATTTTTTGCTTTTGTTACATATTTCATACATCAAAATCATTAAACGTTAATAATTATGTATTCCAACTTGTTGCAGCTTGACAAAAATGTAGCTTGAAGGAGAAGGGACAGCTGAGTAACAAAGTCCTGGTACGCAGACGACGATACTATTACACTGACAAGAGTGTAATGATGATGGAGACACAAGCCAGAGAAAGGGGGACCAAACACCAGGCCAGAATTCTGCATGAGTCAGGTAAGCATAATGAGTTACAGCAGTGGTTCTCAACTCTGTTCATGGAGTCCCACTGCTCTGTGCATTCTGTATGTCTCTTTGATTTGACAGACTGAGGCTGCGTCCAAATATCACTTTGTGCATCCTATCGTGCATCATGTTCTGGATGTAAAGCATGAGACTTTTAATTGTATGTTAACATTTCTATGGTGTTCACTGCATTATTGTTATGCATTTTGTGAAACATCTGCAACATTGTGTTGTTTATTTAGGGACTACTGAATAAATAATACACTAAAAGCTACATACTCAAAACAAAGAGCTTTTTTACAGGAGAAAAGAATTCTGCATCTAAAAGTTTGATATAAGCAAATGATCATTTCAGAGTGTTCATTTTATTTACAGAAAAACTTAAAAATGTTAAATATAAATTAAAAGTAGTAAATAAAACACAAATACGTTTTGGTGCAAATTGCTGGCACTACCTGGATTGAAATTTTTACACATGCTAAGTGTGTCCCATCGGATGAATAATTCTACATGCACGCTTGGGATCTTCACGCCCACTAGAATACCTAGGCCAAATACAAAAAAAAAACGTAATGTAAGTAGTCTAGTGCAAAGACAACAAGTGTGAACATTTGGACACAGCCAGTTCAGTTCATGAAGATCTCTACTTATGAGCTGATGATTTGAATAAGGTGTGTTAAATAAGGAAGACTTACAAAATGTGAATAGCAGAGGACCTCAAGGAACAATGTTTAGGTACAGTTACACTGTATAAAACATTAACTAAACAGACAAATTATTTGTCATAAAAGAATGTCACCTGCATTTTAGTTTCAAGCATTTTTCCACAATGAAGCCAAACTGGCAGAAAATAAGCTTCTGCTTTGCATCTGACATCAATTCAGAAACCTGCAAAAATAATTACAAGAGAATGAAGAATGTTTAAAATATACATAGAAATAAGCTCTAAGGAGCGGCATGGTTTACAGTAAAATTATGGGGTACTCACACTATGCATACTGTATCATACCAAAGTATGTTTTACCTCCAAAGTTTGGTGTTACTAGTGTGAGCGCTCCGTACCCTACTACACTTGGTCTCTGCAACAGTCCAGTTTAGTTCATGATAGGGGGGCATATTTTGAAACATAAATATTTTCAAATTATTTGCGACCCTTACAAAGACACTAATTTCCCACAGCCAGCAACAGCACAATGTTTGTCTGACATCACAACCCAGTCTCACCCCATTTCGTCAATATTTGACGACACTTGACCATTCGTCATATGTTGACGTGAAGGGTATACCTTTCGCGTCATTTTTTGACGAACTGGGGACTTCAATACTATTACGTCCGTTGCATTCTCTTTCCTATTTTATTACCATTTGCGCGTCGGTTTAGGGTTAGATTTACATAATGACATCCCTACCCAAACCTAACTCTAACCCCAACGCCAGGTGACAACTGTTTCTAACCCCAACGCCAGGTGACAACTGTTTAATTTCGCGTAGACTGTTTAATTTCGCGTAATCTAACCCTAAACCGACGCGCAAATGGTAATAAAATAGGAAAGAGAATGCAACGGACGTAATAGTATTGAAGTCCCCAGTTCGTCAAAAAATGACGCGAAAGGTATACCCTTCACGTCAACATATGACGAATGGTCAAGTGTCGTCAAATATTGACGAAATGGGGTGAGACTGTGTTAGACATCACAATCTTACTGTTATTACAACTTTATGATTGTCAACAACTACTACTTTAGACTGAACACCAGTGGGCGGAGCCAATGATATAATGATGTGCTGTGTCTTTCTGTGGGGGAGGTCAAATGAAAATTAATTTAGCTAGTGACATCACTACTCCAGCCATTTTACATTTGTAAAAGAAGAATGCTGTCTGCGATTCACTTATGTTTCCATGATTGCAAAAACCTTTATCGAAGTACATATACAATTGTTTAAGTGTCATAATTAAAACATGCCTAAATTGGCAGTGACCCTGGCTTAAGTCGATACAAAACTCAAGTGCAAATCATGACACTCATATTAACTGTAGTTTTGCAAATTATTGTAACACCGATATCAGATATGAATAGTGTCTTATGTAAATATAAAAAGAGCAGAACAAAAAATGAATATAGTAAAAAAAATGTGATCTGTGCATTAAGATTTGCATTGTAAATGCAGTCTTATTGTTACGAAAAAACTTGGTTATTGCTGGAATCATGAATGGTCTGAATAGGATTTGAGTTTGTTTACTTGTGAAACTTACCTGCACCACCATTTACAGATCCAGTGGGTGCAGATCATCATACAGATGGTTCAAGTGTGGATCCACCTAATATTCAAGGTAAAAGAGCATTTGTTCACAGCATTATCTAAGAAAACATATCACTAGATATTACATATTAGATGTTAATGTCTGACTCTGATCCATACGAAACAGATTTTCTGTCCTGGGACACTTGGCTAACCATCAAGAAAGAACACAGTAGGTTAACAAGAATCTGACCTCACGTTTGATCATTACAAAATTATTGCAGTACATTACACATTTAAGGACTGTTATTCCTCTGGCTGATTTAAAAATACCCAAAAGTTCTTAAAAAGAAGCAGCCCTAGTTATTTTGGCTTGTTAAACATAAACTATATAGACATAACTATTGCGACACCTCCTTCTAATAAACAGGTTTAAATACTTTACTTATGTCCATGAGCACAAATCTTAATGCTACAGCATATGATATGATATTCTAGAAAAACCGTTTGATGCTAAATTTATAGCAAGAGTTTTGGCAGGGCCCTTTTCAATACCAACTTAAGAATGACCCTACAAACAAAGTATGGTTCAAACAGAAAATTAGTGATTCAGTCTGGTGTGGAAGAACTTTGACTGGTCTGAATAAACCCCAGACCTTAACTCAAAGGTTTTTAGCCAAAAACTCATCACCTAAACCTATCAATGACTTGTACAAGAAGCTGTAGTCATTTTGGAACAGAAAAAGGCACTTACAAAACTGTTGCAACAAAAATCAAAACAAAATTCTTTGTAGTGGTATTATATGGTATAGCATTTATATTTGTTTTGATTGGACATACTGGAATAAATAAACATGTTTATTAGAATGAGGCCTCCCAATACTTTTGTCTAGTGTATTTGTCACAGAAAGGGTAACGCAATCCTTAGAGTGTGCTTCTTTGTAAATGTGACAAATGAAAATGACCTGATCCATCATTTCCAGCTCCAGTGGGCATCCTTTATCCATCCAGACCCTCATACAGATGGTTGGAGTTTTGATTACAGTTTTTCTGAATTGCTAAAACACTAAACCCCAATCTCTGAACCAAATTCATAGTGGCCTAAACACATTTTTCAAATCATGCACTCTTTTTGCAAAACCCTAAACACAAACTTCTCACTAAAACACACATTTCACACTGCAATGCACTTGTTTTATAAATGCTAAACACAGGCAGGCAAAAGTTGAACACAACTACAACACAGTTGTCATCGAGTAAACACAACAACTCAAAATTCTACACACCTTTATCTAAAGGTATTTTTTAGCAATTGTTTGGACTGGAAACAGTCTGAGAGGCAGATGAAGAGTATGAGGAAGAAAAGGACACCAGAGATGATGCAATTGGCAAAATTTGCAGTTGGATTGCTGACTTTTTACAAAATACAAGTGCTGCTTACAGTAATATTGAAAACTTACAATTACTTGCAGTACTTACAGTAAAGTATTCGCTATATTCACTGAACTAAACTTGTGATTACAGTAATAGAGATTTTTAACAGTATTTGTCAAGTGTGTTGTTATGTACAATAAACATGTATTTTTCTGTAAGCAGATCTCCTGGATGTTGTGTTTTCCATTTTTTAAGGTAGTGTCTAATGGATGCTTGTAGTGTTTTATATTATAGACTTATGTGTGTATGATTTGAAAGCTTAGTTTGATTTTGAGTACAAGTGAAATGGTTTTGAAGCAATTGTTTGATTTTGCTAGAAGAGTCAGGGGTTCTGTGAATTTTGTTTAAAATTGGGATTTGTGTTTAAGGTTTTGAGAAAATGAGTGATGGTTTCAAAAAATGTGTTTTAGCAATTCAGAAAAACTGTAACCTAAAGTACCATGCAAGGTAAGAGAGCATTTGTTGACATAATTAGGAAGAAAACATAAACGCATTGTTCATGGCATTTAAATACAACATAACACTGTTTAATACTACCTTTTCTGTTCAATCCATAGAGCACTCATTTTCCCTCTTGAGACCATGGTGTGACCTGCAAGGTCGAATGGAGAGTAAGTTGCCTAAAAAAAATAAAAAAATAAATGTATTTAAAATCGTCATTAGCTAAACCAGTGGTTTTCAAACTGGGGGCCGGGGCCCCCAGGGGGGCCGCGAGATGGTGCCAGGGGGGCCCCAGTTTTATGACATTTTATGAAATACATTAATTTTTCATGAATTCTGTGTAATTAAACCTAAAAATATAAGGCTATTAACCAAAAGCACTATTTTTGTGTAGTTTAATGTTTTTATTTATTAAAATGTTGAGTTTTGGAACAGTTTTTTATCACAAATTTTCTTTGGGGGGCCGTGAAGGAATGCACCGTACACAAGGGAGGCCACACGCTGAAAAAGTTTGGGAACCACTGAGCTAAACATCAACATGTCTGAGGCAGATGCAGGTCTGATAATCTGTCCAACATTCAAAACCTCACAGTATATACAGTCTTGAGTACTGTTTTAAATCAATGTATACATATGCTCATTATGAATTTTAATAAAAAATACTAAATGTATATAAAAAGCCTCAATTCAATTATTTTTTTGATATTGCAGCGGTAAACGAGACAATCTTGGAGTCACCTGCATTCACTGGTCCAGTTGTTAGTCCAATTACAGATGGAGATTATAGAAGAGGATGATGTCTTTTCTCCAACATCTTTCAAGACTGATAAAAGATCTAGACAGGCTCAAACAAAAGTTAACAGACAGAGGGGCTTATATAGAGAATGCTAAGAACCATTTTATCCGTCAAACTTTTTACCAATTATTGTAAACATAAACAATATTATAGGGCTTAATTTGTTTTAACATTACTTCAATGTACTGTATCTGTTTAAGGTGAGCAGCTACACATAAAAGAAGAAGATGGAGAATCTGCCCAGAGGTGTTAACCAGCAATGCAGCTATACAACTAAATTGATGCAGGCTGAAACAATGTGTGTATGTTATGTCCAAATGTTGTTATGTTCAAATGTTTTACAATATACTTAAACAGGTGGACCTGTCATTATTGCATTAGTCAAGTACAACTGAGTAGGTTAAGTTTACATATCAACGTCAATAAATATATAAATAAATATCAGTCTTGACAGCAAACATAATCATGTTAAATAAAATAATAATTACAGCTTTTTAAGAAATTTACACGGGCTCAAACTATCAGTGAAATTAACTATCAAAAACCTAAAATAACCACAGACACGTGAATAAAATATCTAACGTGAACTAGCTAGTTACTGTACATACATTGCTTATTATCAAAGAAATTTCTAGTTAACTGATCGCACACCCAGCATTATTAAAATGTATTATTACTACATACCTTAAACAAATGTTCCCTTAAATCGCCAGACCAGGACAGGTTTCTTTCTTGCCCTTCTTCTTTTGCATTGCGACGTCGATATAGGTACGGTGCATGGTGTGGTGTAGCACGAATTTAACGCAAAGACGCTCATATTAATAATATACACGATATTGACGATTAATACGGATGATTTTATCTTTGTTTGACATTCTAATCAGAGTTATATTGAGGAAACAAAGAAAACATATGACATAGTTTGTAAAATTAATTTTTCCTTATTTTTGTAATGTTTCTTTTAGAATGCAGCTGCTGCAGATGAAGAATCCGTCCGTCTAGCCCACAAGGAGACGCGGAAAATCGGGAAAAGATGTTCTTTGCCCGAGGAAGCATTTGATTAATTTAAAGATATTGTGTTTCTTTGTATGTTATAGAAAAACGTTGCTTTTTTGCATACACTTGTGTAAATATGCATCTTATGAATGTTTTCCTTTGTCTAATTTTAATAAATTTTACGCAATCAACTGCCTGTTTTATTGAAAATACTGTTTTAATTGTTGTCAATGATATATTGTAATAATATGTGTGTATAACTGTGTAGAATATGTAGTTTAGAGCAATTTATTTTTAATGATCTTTTAATCGTCTTTTAAAGCTCTCAGAAACATCTTAGAAAGAGCTCGATTAAAGCTCTTATAAAGATCTTTTAAAGATCTAAGAAACATCTTGGAAATATCTTGGAAATATCTTAGAAACATCTGCTAACCATCATTCTAAATATCAAGCGTCTTGAAAAGATCTTAAAAGCGTCTTCAAAACGGCTGGGCTCGTACGTCTCAGATACGTAATTCATATGGGCAAACGACCTTTATAATACGTTTTCCAGACGGAATGGAAATCTGAGTGATTACCTCGCAGATATGTATCTGAGACGTACGTGTGCTATCTGGGTAGACTACCATTCAAAAGATTCAGAAAGGTACATTTTTAAAAAGACATTTCTTCTCACCAGGGCTGCATTTATTTGATCCCAAATACAGCAAAACGGTAATACTGCAATTGTACTTCAATTTAAATAACTTTTCTATGTGAATATAGTGAAATGTAATTTATTTCTGTGATCAAAGCTCATCATTACTCCAGTGTTCAGTGTCACATGATCCTCCAGAAATTATTCTAATATGATGATTTGCTTCTAAAATTTCGAATTATTATCAGTATGGAAAATTATTCTGTACAATTTTTTTCAGTATTCTGTGATGCATTTAACCCGAAATACAAAGCTTTAAAATTATACATTGTACTATTTTTTAATACTTTAATTCAGCAAGGACAAATTAAATTGTTAAAAAGTACCAGTGTAGGCATTTATAATGTTCTTTTAAACTTTATATTCATCAAAGAATCCTAAAAGAATGGTACAGTTGTTTGCAATACTGATATTAAAAATTAATGTTAATAAATATTATAAAACTGTTAGTTACAATCCTTGATTCTGATTGGTCAATATCTGTGCTTTATTCACAATAAAACACGGCTATGACCGCTTCACCCAACGGTTCTATTTAGTTTGAGAATGGTTTGCTGTTTTGATTTGAGCTTTCATGCATATTACACATTGAAACACATTTTTGTTCATGGTCAGGGACTATTTTTTTCTAGCAGAAGGAATGCTTTCATTGATTTAATTTCAGGAAAGTTGCACTAATAAATTTTTTTTTACTTTAACATTGTGTGGTAAACTTTTTATAAAAGCAATAAGGTACTCGAGGCAAGTGATGTATCGTAAATAAGTAACGGCTGAAGGGCGTTGCTAAGCATGATGCCTCTCGTACCATATTGCTTACATACATGTTACTAATATGCAGCATATCAGAAAGATTTCTGATGCCTCATGTGACACTGAAGACTGGAGACATTACGCTAAAAAAGTAACTGCGCATCATGGCAATAAATTGCAATTTCAGATAAATTAATAAAGAAAGCTTTCAAGAATTAGGAGGCAAAGTGAAAATCTTAAAAGCATAGTTCAACCAAAAAAGAAAATTCTGTCATTATTTACTCACACTCAAGTTGTTCTAAACTTGTTTGTGTTTATTTCTTCTGATGAGCACAAATGAAGATCTTTCCAAGAAATACTGTGGAAGTCAATGGGGTCGATCAGCTGTTTAATTACAAACATTCTTCAAAATATATTAGAAAATATAGCCTCAGAAAATCCGGATTCCTTTCTCAAGGGGAGACAACTCTTCAGTCAAATCCTGATCGTGTCAGAGGACAACTGCATGTTGGCTGTTGGTACTACACCTGTTACAACTTTTCCACAAGAAGACCTCCATGAAGGTGTGCTCTACCTAATGGCATACTATTATGCACTTCATCTTGTGTATCCAAAGTGCGTTACAACTTTACTATCTGTACTTCAGACAGAAGTCATGTTAGATGCAATTCATGGTCGTGATGCAACGTCCTCCTACAAAAAAGCTATTTTGGAGTGGAATATTTTTTTGGGCAGTGGTGAAAAAGTACTAAGTTAGACTTAGGTCTTTTGATCACTAATTGTTGACAGCAGTTGTTTTCATCAGTTCTTTATAGACAGTTGCTTTAATTCGACAACAAAATAAAAATTCAGTTTTTATTGATCTTTTTTTGTATATTCCACTGTTTCAGTGATGTTTTTGTGTAACCTTGGCCAAGCTTTGTTTTTAAAGGCTTACCAATTGCTGTGATATGATGCTCTGCAGTCATAATTCGAACAGTCATTTGCTTTCCTTTTGAAGTAGAATTAATAAAGCAATATTAAGAGCATGTTTGTTTTATCTTATTTATTGAATGTATGTCTTTTTTTAGGGCTTATTTTTAGTACTACAGTCTAAATTGAGAGAGGACATAAATATTAGCTAGTCTTATTTTAAGACTCTAAATACTTATTTTAAACCAATCTTTCCCTCAGAATTAGCCTGATACTCTTAAAATGTGTATATATTTCTCATATCAAGACATTTTAAACCAAACATTTCCCTCAAAATAAGCCTTCAATTCTTAAAATGTGTACATATATTCTCATATCAAGACATTTTAAACCAAAAATTTCCCTCAAAATAAGCCTAAAACTCTTAAAATGTGTATATATGTTCTCATATCAAGACATTTCTTAGCAAGAGTATTTAACCACAAATGAGAAAAAAAAATGCTAATTTTACCAGTTTTTTTAATTGTTTCCTAGAAATGTTGTCTGCTTGAATCTAGTTAAAATATCTATATCTACTATAGTTTTTTTCTTGTTTTGGGATTTTAAGAACTTTTCATCACAAGTTTCTTTTTCTTATTTCAAGATGTCTTATCAAGTAAAATTTCCTCACCCCATTGGCAGATAATTTTACTTAAATTAAGAAAAAAAAAACTAAAATTATGTTTAATTTTCTTTTTTTTTGCATGTAGATTTTTTGCAGTGTACATTTGTTACAGTAGTTATTAATCTTTGTTAATGTTAACTTCAACAATTACTAATTCTTTATTAAAATCTTGTTAACGTTAGTTAATGCACTGTGAACTAACATGAACTAAATTAGATTCATTAAAAATTAATTAAAAGCTTTATTTATATTAACTAACATTAACAAAGATTAATAAGTACTGTAACAAATGTATTGCTCATGGTTTGTTCATGTTAGTTAATACATTACTAATGTTAACTAATGAACCTTATTGTAAAGTGTTACCAAAAATGTGTATATACTCATCGTGACTTTTATTACTGGCAGTGCTGAGTCACAAAGTTAATGGTCTGACCTAAAAGGGAAGTGTATGACATGTAAAGCAATCCAAGAACACATGTTCAGTGGCTAACCAGCAGATGTCCTCGGCACACTGTGTTTTGTGTATCTCTAAACAGTAAATCTAGTTTGTGTAATCTATCATTTTATCTATTGGCACAGTCAATATTAATAAAAAATTACCTCAGATATTAAGCATTGTTGCAGTGAAATTGACTATGTATTTTTTTATGTAATGGACCATAGCTTCTCCACAGTGTCATCAGTGATTTCAAATACACAAGCACTTAAAATGTGAATATATTTGATTGGCTTTCAGGTTTATCTTTCATCAGTTGAAAAAATTAGCTCAGAAAGTATCTCAACTATATTGTTTTCAGTAAACATTTTTAAAATGTATAGTTGTGGTGTGAACTCTGCTGTTCTCTTTAATTTAGAACCATTAGGTGTTTTCTGTGCCTAAATACACTGTGCGATTTTAAAAAGTCCTTTAGGATTGTTGCTTGCCACACTGTGCGATCAAGATCGTAGTTAAGTCCATGTCACACTGTATGATCTCAGTTTCCATCAATGTCAGACTGTACGAGTTTAAAGACTTTTAAAAATCATACGCACGCAAACAAACGCGTCCGCCGTTTTTTGTCATCGATCGACGACGGCTGGGCGAACACACGCTAAAGCGAAGGCTAGCAAACCGAAACAACATCTATCATTCATTTAAATCATGACTTGTCTCAAGCATAAAAGAAGAAAAAACGAAGGAGACGAGTACCTGGCATTTGTATTTCCAGGGCGATTTCTCTCCAGGCTGCTTCATTTTTATCCTATACAGTGGCGATGACACATTGTACAAACACTCTTTATGTTTCCATAACTCCACAAGTTTCTCTTTCTGCAGTACAGTCTATCTGGCTCTTTTTGACTTGATTTGTTGTTGTCGCCGCACTAATTGCGTCATCTGGTTCTGTGCTTCTATTGGTTATTGATCTGCCGGTTTTCGTAGGGAGATGTCACACAGCAGGATTGTCTCACAAAATTTCTGACACTGCCAGAATTTTGTTGGAGGATAATTTTGATTGCAACGGTCATTAATTGGCTGTCTGTGAACATGTCAAACAAGCGATCAAAGACGGCAGATTTTAGCCTAGGATTCCAGAAATCTTTTAGGATTTCAAAATTTGTCCCAGACAGCTAAATCGTGGCTAAAATCTCACAGTGTGCACCGGGCTTAAGAAAAGAGTTATTAGCTTTTATTGTTTTTTGTAATTAGTGTATTAGTTCATGCCTGGTTAAAGTAAAAGTGACCCAGTCTGTGAAAACCCAGCTAAAGTATTTTTATGTGATTAACAGTTTTCTACACTAAACTCATAAAAGCAATCTGTAAATATATAACCTTAATACCTTTAGTATTGACTGATGTAAAATGGATAACTGAAATCACACATTGATACTTCTACCGTAATAATTAGATTTTCAGACTTTAGCCTGAATTTCAAACATAGATATTATGCAAGAAAAGATAATATGCAAGAAAAACTACTCTTAAATGTTATTTCTCTTGTGAAAACATTCATTGTTACCAGTATCAACACCATTAATCTGTCAGGGGTATGTATCAATATTGTTATCTGAGGAAACTTACATTAAGATTCCCAGAGCATTATATCATTGCTGTTGCACAATGGGTGATATTGTGCTTATCAACTAGTTTTTAAGTTGTAATTGTAAGCTGTTCTTGAAGGCTAAAACCACAGAAAGTTACTTTTAGATGTAGCTCAATTAAAGAGGTAATGGGTCATGGATTTAATTCCCAGGTAAAATACAAATACTGAAATGTCTTGAATCTTGAATGCACTGTAAATCACTATTGATAAAATCAAATGCAGAAATGTAAGGTAGCAAGTAATGCTGGGTTATTTTGAAATCTTGATGTCAAGTTCATTAGCAGAAAAATGGTTAATGTTTTTTTGTTAAACAGGGTTTATTTTAAAAGCATAACAAAGTCATCCATACATTACTCAACTCCTTTAAAAGAGACAGGCTTCTAATACAAAATAGATGCAAAAATAAACATGCAAAAATTATACACAGCTTAACCTTTGGAAAATGACACAGATTACATGACTAAGACTCAAAGCATCTTTTGAATAGTGGTAATTAAAGTCATAGTGGTGAGAATGCATTTCTTTTACTCTTTCTTGATGACTCGTTCTTTTTTCTCAATAAAATGTATGAGTTTTTTAACCCATGGTGTCCTGGGGTTAAGACAGATCTTCTCTCCACTTGATAAACCAGCACTAAAAGATAAAACATTTAAGACAAATGTCATCTGAGTTGCTATTGATGAGTGTCTTGTTCATACTTTTATAACATTTATAGTTTGTACTAATAAATAGAAATAAACCTATTGCATGCAAATTGAGGAATTTATTTATAATCAAATGTCTGCCTAATAAATTGTGAATCTTTGCTTTGAGCCAACAAGTTCAATGTCCTGTTTTGAGATGAATAACGAATGGGGAGGAAACCTTACACAGAAATATTTAGATTTTGGCTCTGAATATGATTTCATGTGTCCTAATTTTTCCCTAAAACACACATCCTAGATATTTTTAAAAGTACTTACATAACCTCTGTAGTTTTGCAATGGGGACCTCTAGGTAATATCTCCACACTTCGCAGATTGTCTTGTGGGATTACCCTTGACTCCAGTTTCACACACATGCAGTGGCTGTTGTAACCTGCACCGAAAGGCTGCACAGCTGAAAAAGAGAAATTGAATGGCTTAAATCAGGGGTCTCAAACTGGCATCGGGGCCATTTCTGAAATTTACATTTCATCGGAGAGCCGCAGAGATATGTTAACGTTAAAAAAAGTACAATATTTCTGTAAATGTACTTTTTCAAATTCTATTATTTAATGTATAATAATACTTGGAAATATATAAGCAGTAGTTTTTATCTTTTTAATATAAATGATTTTATAAATTTCTTAACCGTATCTTAAATAACTAAGGTTTATTAAAACCTTGCACTAAACTAAGCTTTTGTGTTCTTTTGTGGTTTATTTTTGATATGTGAAAACAATGAGGTCCTGGTCTGCTTCGTGTGTCGTTTTGACATTGTATCAAAATCAACTGCTGCACAGAAAGCTGGGGTCTGAGTTCTTATGAAGTTGTGATGTGAACAAGAAAGGGTCTAAGATCACTTCAGTTCTGAAGAGGACCAAAAAAGAACTGGGTCCTCTTTTGAGTCCACTATATTTGTGAACACCAAAAGGACTGAGGTCACATTCGGCAAGTTTCTTTTCTGGTTCACTTTAAGTGAACTGGGTTTGGTTCTTTTAAAATGAACTATATGTGAAAACACCCTAAGAAACGTCTTGACTCATTTTAACATGCATTGTTAGACGAGAGGTGAACAAACCCTTAAACGTTTAAATTAAAAATCAAACAAATATGAAAAATATTTTCATCGGCGGGCAAGATTATGTTATATTTTTACAAAAGGTGACGTGAGTCACAGAGGGGGGAGGCCAGGCCGCAAATTGCCTGTGGCCAGGAGTTTGAGACCACTGGCTTGAATCCTAAAAAAACATAAATAGACAAGTTCTGTGGAACTGCTGGCTTATCTTTCATTGGACACCAGCCCAGAGCAACAATTCTGACCCTGTCTCCCTGTTCTCAAAAATTACTTGCAGCAGAGTAGCGATGGTTTTTAACTATAACCTAACTTACTAATGCTTACTAGAGTGATAAAAACTAAAAAACAGCATATTTCAGTAACAAATCCAGGCCCAGAGATGGCCAAAGAAGAAATCTAGATGAACCACATGTTGGCGTGATTTTCATGGTCTTGTGTGAGCAGAGTTTTAGGAATATTTACATTTAAATAAAAGTAGTGTGCAATTTCTTAAAGAAAATAAAACACGAACTCATAAGCTCAATATACTGTGCCTTAAAATTCTGAATTACAGGTTAGATATAGATTCACATGAGCGGCACGGGTTGCTTTTTTAAGATATTTAATGGCAACTATACATAGACATTTGAATATAGTTTGTCAAAATACGAATAGCAGTAATATGTTATGCATAGAGTATAATTATATGCAGCCCAGGTAAATTAATCTTCTTATGTTATTAGTTTCTAGTATATGCAATAACAACTCCACGACCCTCCTTGTCAATTGATTGAAATACATTAAACTGATTATTAAAATAAACAGATAATTTGAGCTTACCTTTGGAAAAAAGGATGCTGGCTGCAATTAAGGTAAACATCAAGAAGAATTTCATTGTGATTTATGCTTCGGATGCCGCCTCCAGTAGAATAACACTCCAAATCATATGCTTTTCTCTTGGCCACTGTACTCTGCCTTATATACAGTATTATTGTTTTGAATGGTCTTATGATCTTTAAAGTAGTGGTTTTATTTCACTTCCCCCTGGCTGTTATGTTTTTTTTGTGTGTCACTATATGTGCGTGTGAAGGGTAATGTGTAAATATGTGGTTTGGGTCTGTTCTAAGTGGTTTGGGTTTGTTCACATGTTCACATCAACCATGTGTTAAATCTTATGTTCTCCAAGTTACTAAATTCTAAATTCCCCCAGAATTTTTGGATGTTTTACCAAAATATAAAATACACAGTACTGTGCAAAAGTCTAGGCCACCATGGTATAGTGATTGTATATAATTATTTATCAGTCTCTTTATTAGAATACAACCAGAAAATACAAGAAATTTGTATGTAGTATTAAAAACAGTGTAAAAGTTGAAGTGTCAACTATTTAAGGGAAACTCCACTTCCACTTTAGCAATAGCAGGCCTTTGTAGGATCTCTTAAACCTAAATGAAATTAAATCCTAATTTATAATTTTTATCAAATGACTTCAGTTTCCTCAAAAAAGCTCAAGATCTGTTTAGTGCCAAGAGAGGTCACACTATATACTAACTGATGTCTGAAGAAGACATGTAGTTCTAAAAATAGTTTTAACCTCCTAAGACCTGAGTTTTGGTTTGTATTTTTTTCAGATTTCTTCCAACTATTTTGGGGTTCGAAAGAACCAATAAATATAATAACCAATTTTTTCTTTGAACATGAACCAGTGTAATTTTTCACGTTTGTGTACAACAGTTTCCAATTACACAGAATCAAGTATTATGGTGCAAAAAACTAAAAATATTGATGTCCATGTATGTGGACATCCAGGCCTTAGGAGGTTAAATTTTGTGTAGGCCTACATATTGTATGGTAGTTTTTGTTGGGTATATTACTGATCATATATTGTATTAATATTATACTGGGCCTACATAAGGTCATGATGACACTCGGTTAACTTCTGTTTCTGCCTAAGCTTTTGTTTTCTAGCTCAGCCATTAATTCACTTTCAATAAAGAGTCCAGCTGTGCTTTTGCCACAATTAGGCACCAGGCAATGAATTAGTTTTTAATTGTGGCCGGTAAGAACCAATGAGCAGAGGGTACGTAATCTCAGATAAGAAGTTTTTTATGATATTGTATAAAAAATAGAGTCAGAGGTGAGGAGATCAGAAGGCTGAGATGGTTTTTGAATACATGCTGATGCATTTTTTGATCGAGCAAATAAAGTTATTTTTTATACTTTTTGCCACTACAATTTCCTGTATATCCTTATTTAAAACTTGACTCTTCTGTAGTTACATTGTGTACTAAGACTGATAGAAAATTAAAAGTTGTGATTTTCTAAGGCAGATATGGCGTAATAATCAAGGACTTTGCTGCTGTAACATGCCTGCAGTGTCACGACACGGAAGGAGAGACAGGACGCAAACGCAAGGTTCCAAAATAAATAACATTTAATGATCAAACACGAGGGATAACACAGTGAACACAGGAACATCCAATACAGGGAACAGACGGGGTAGCAATGACAATGATCCAGCAGTGAGCAAACAGAAGACAGAGGTATATATACACACAGACTAAATGACAAACAGGTGTGATGAGGCAGGTAATTAATCAATGAATGTCCAGGTGATAACAATCGGAACAGAGACAAGACATGACACGGATTAACCGTGACATTACCCTCCACTCGTAGACGCATCTTTATCATCTTGCATTTTTTTTTATACATTTTTACTCAGTAACGGATATGATTTAAAATGTAGCAAAGTACAATACTTTAAACAAAACATACTTAAGTAAAAGTAAAAGTACAGATTTTAAAAACTACTCAATTACAGTAACGTGAATAAATGTAATTCGTTACTTTCCACCTCTATGTAACTACAGAAGAGTCAAGATTTAAATAAGAAAAATATTGAAATTCTTTGGTTATTTTGAGTGCGATGCTAAATGGTCTAATCAGATTCATTCGATTGTGCCAGAAATCGACTGAATGGATTCCAAAAGGGTAAAAATCAAATGTTTAACTCTAGGGGAGCTGGAAAATTAGTATATTTTCAAAAAAAGTGGAGTGTCCCTTTAATAAAATGAGTGAAAAATAAATATTGATGCACATTAAAACTTGAACACAACAAAGCTGGTGGTGGTGACCTTAGACATTTGCACAGTACTGTATGTATTCTGCATTGCGTTACAATCCATTTTTCTCTCAACTGCTTAATCAGGAGCTAAGAGGGACATCTAGATAATCTCTTTAATAGCATAATAATGACTATGATTTTGTTTTAATAGATTTTTAATTAATATTGTTAATTAATTTTTTATTAATAACTAAGATAGAGAACAAAAATACTTTATTTCTTTCTATAATCTAACATTTTTGTATTTATTTTCGTTTGTCTGTTTTTTGTCTCCTCCTCTTGACCCCTATAAATTTCATGTTTTATCTCTATCGTATTAGAAGGAATTTGGTAAGAAACTACAATTAATTTGTATCAATAAAAGTTTTCTATACAAGTTTTAAATCAGATTGGTCTGGATTCACAGACAAGGTTTAAAATGCAAATGTACTATTGTTTCGTCTCAAAATGCACACCAGTTAATGTTTCTAAGGCACATTTATAAAAGCTACTTAAATCGGTAACACTTTACAATAGGTTCATTAGTTAACTACATAAGTTAACATGAACTAATAATAAACTTTACTTATACAGCATTTATTAATCTTTGTTAATGTTAATTTCAACCATTAGTAATACTTTATTAAAATCTTGTTAATGTTAGTTAATACACAGTGAACTAACATGAACAAACAATTAAAAGCTTTATTTCTATTAACTAACATTAACAAAGATAAAATAAATACTGTAACAAATGTGTTGCTCATAGTTTGTTCATGTTAAATAATACATTAACTAATGTTAACTAATGAACCTTATTGTAAAGTGTTACCCTTAAATATCCTAACTTAACTAAGAAATCACAACATGATAACATGATGACCTATCATGACATTTTCTCACATGGTTAAAAAAACCTCTTCTCTCAACATGTCTTTTTCCATGTGAAACCTAGCCATCACCATGTGACTGGGTTTATTATGTATCCTCAAAACCACGGTTTGAAATTGCCTCAGTTTCCTATGTCACAAACATGTAACCAAAATCATCACAGTTGAACAAGTCAATCAGTAGCTTGAGATATTATTGCTATACATAGACATTATTTATGGATGCCGCATAGATGCTGAAAACAATCACAGCACAGCCGTTTTAGCTCTACTTCTTTGTTGCTTTTACATGCAGTGTAAATGCCTAAACCTCATCAGTGCTAAAAAATTTGTGCTGCAAACACACAGTTCACATATGCATTGTTTGAAACCAGACTTAGCAGTTATGTGTCTGACACTGCTTAATATAGCATCTATTTACCATTTATTTTTTATTTAATAAATATATGTTTTTGAACACGCCGCAAGGGCGCAACTGTAACCATGTGACGCAGCAGCCAAGCAGAGGGAGAGTGCGCATAAAAGATAATAGTCATAGTTTAGTTCAAGTACCAGCATTTTGTCCATGTTAGAAGCTGATAAAATCAATAAACCAAGGCATTGGAATATTATTGAAAAAAATAAAAGCCTTTATGTCATAAAGTAACAGGTAACACTACTTCACACTTATGTGAAAACTGTGTTCTCTTTGTATTATTTAATTTTCTCTCCTGTTTGTTATTTACGGCTTGGCCAGGTTGATCACACAATCTGACAAAAGCTATAGACTAGGTTTAACACCAAAGTTTTTTAAAGAGCACCTATTTTAAGATTCATATTTTTAAATATCCTTTTGTGTGTAGGTATGTATTAGTACATATTAAGGATATTCAAAATGTACATACCCCAAAGAAAACGTTGACGCGAGTTATCATATCCAACGTTCTAGGACTACAAAAAACACTCGGATTGTAGGCAACAGTTTACTTCCTGGGATTGGTGACGTAGACAAGACCAACATTATCATAGTTTAGCCCTCTCTGCTTTGATTGGATACGCCCTCAAAATGGGGGTGGAGAGCGCTGAAGCGAACAGAAGTTCTGGAGTTTGGGAGTCTCTGTTTCAAGTGTGTTTGTAAACTCTTGTTGGATGTTTAAGCGATTAACACTCTGGGGCCGCAAACTGTTTATTTTTCAATCACTCTGCAAAGATACTTAGATTACTCTGCTGATTTTGGACATACAGGTATGATTTATACATCACTTAAAACGTTAAAGTGTCTAGTTTTTTTCTGTCCACTCCCAATAAAAACAGAATGTTGTGCTTTTCGCAAAATTAAGAAAATAAACATGATGCGCAAGTCCTTTCAGAAACGCGTCAGAAAAATTAACTGTAACTTATAAATACCTGTAACGAAAAAACCTGTCATAGAAACAAAAGATAAATCTCTACATAATCCTTGGAATGTCTGCTTTTAAATGATGTAAGTGAGATCGAAAACAGATATTGTTATTCGATGTAAATTGTATGAGAAGGAGGAGAAGTACAGTCTTTCTCCTGTTACCTGTTTATCTGTAATGAGATGAGATCGCCACACCCCCGCCTCATTGAAGTGAACGAGCGGAGACATCCATATGCATAACTCGTGCCTCCTGCAGTCAATGGATATGCAATTTTTACGGCCCTGTGTGTGTGTGTTTGCCCAGAATGTACTGGAGTTTTTTGTTTTTGTTCCTCTTTATGTAGTTGTCTTTTTGTTGAACAGTTTTGAAACTTGCTGTGTTTTGTTGTACTATTTGGTTCAATAATATTGTAAATAAATGTCATATTTGCTGATAAAGCAGTTTTTTTTGTTCCTTTAACCCGAAATGGTTTTATCATTGTCACCAACCTCCTCCTCCCCTAGACTTCCCACTGGAGGTTCGTAACAATTTGGGGGCTCGTCCGGGATCTTTTTTCCCCAAACAATAGATATACAAACACTTCGGGTTGCATGGAACAAAGCTGTTAGTAGTTATAATTTTTTTATTTATGTTGAAACTGTTTGTATCGTGTAGGTTAATTAATGTCCATTCTTTCTAGAGAAAGACCCTTTCCCCAGCTAGTTAGAAGTATCTAGCTAGACTGTTGTGCAGTCTTTCCATCGGACACTTGGTTGTTATTTTTCCTTTATTATTTTCGGGGCGAATCCTGGGTGGGGACTAGATCCCTGTTGGGGGTAGGCTTTCGTGGCCTCGGCCGCCGAAGTTTGCTTTTAAAGTTGACTCGAGCCTGGCAAGCCCCAGAAGAGACAGTTTAGGCTAAGTTTTGGGTAGGTAGGTCCTGGGGAAGTGGTTATTTCTTTCGAAGAAGCTGGTGTGTAACTGTTCTATTACGTAACCTACACGATCATCCAGATAGTATTGTGGTGAGGATGGATGTGTTTAGTTTAGAGGAGTTTGTAGCAAACCCTACATAAGAGCAGCTGGATGGATGTAAGAAAACTGACCTGTCAGCTATCGCTAAACATTATGGTTTTTCTGCATCTAGTTCCCTGGTTAAAGCAGAGTTGCGAGCAGTTGTAACTGATGGATTAGTGCAGAGCGGTGTATGTAGTTCATTAGATTTGCCAAGCGGGGCAGAAGCGAAACAATCTGGTCCGGTGGTAGAGGAAGTGGCCACACCACATGATGTGGCAGACGTACATAGTGGGAAGCGAGGCGAAGGTAAACAGTTCACTCTGCCGAGGTATCACTCATTGTCTCTGGAGTCTACTCCTACTTCTGGAGCGGACGCTCGGCTGAAGGTTCGTTTGGCTCGGCTCCAGTTGGAGAGGGAAGAGCGTGAACGTGAGCATCAGTTCAGGAGGAAGTTAGAGTTTAGGAAGATAGAAGTTGAGTCATCCCGGGTGTTGGAATTAAAGAAGTTGGAGGCGGAAACAGCCATAAGAATGCGTGAGTTGGAGTTGCAGTCCGCGCAGCTCCCAGTCACTGTTGCTGGTATAGTGTCATCTGGATCTAACACCACTGGTAATTTTGATGTAAGTGTGCATATTTCTCTAGTACCTGTCTTCTGTGAATCTGATATTGAGAGTTATTTTACTGCATTTGAGCGCATTGCTGTTGCTCTTAACTCTTTCACTGCCAGCGTTTTTAAAAAAGTTGCCAGCCAGCACCAGCGTTTTTCATGATTTTCACAAAAGTTTAATGTCTTCCAGAAAATGTTCTTCTTCAAATATATAAACATACAATATACCAAATGAAAGAACAGACCCTCTGCTTTCAAACAAAAAAACCGTTTCATCCTACCTTCAGTAGTTCTTTTATAATCAGCTTTTGAATATGGGTAGGTTTCTGCACAAACACCACCATTGAGCAAAAAGCAGAGATAATTCCATTTTTGTGACGGACTTTTCATAGAGTTCCCATTCAGAGCGATCTTTAAAACAGACACAGACATGCAGCAGCTTGCCATAGGGCAATACTTCCGGGTTTAAAACGTTGCGGAAGCCACCTAGTGGATAATAGTATTGCGGAAAGATGGAAAAACTCGTCATTGGCGGGGAAGCGTTTTCTCTTGATTGACGAGATATGTCGTCAATGGCGGGGAAAGAGTTAATTGGCCAAAGGATGTGTGGGTCATCCTGTTACAGTGTAAACTTTCAGGGAGAGCTCAAGAGGCTTTGCAAGACAGCCTCTCCTTTGAAAAAGTTAAGAGTGCCATCTTTCAGGTTTATGAGCTAGTGTCAGAGGCGTACAGGCAACGTTTCAGGGCTCTCAGAAAAGGAGTAGGTCAAACTTACATAAATTTTGCCAGAGAACAAGGGATTTTGTTTGATAGGTGGTGTGCTGCATGTAAAGCTAATGATTTCTCCTCAGTTCGCGAGTTGATGCTGTTAGAAGTGTTTAAGAACTGTGTGTCTGAAAAGATTGTCGTTTATCTCAATGAACAGAAAGTAACCACGCTGCAGCAGGCTGCTATGCTTGCTGATGAGTTCGCTTTAACACATAAGAACCCGTCTGTTAGACATAACTCATTCTCTGATGTTGACACTGTTAAGAAGTCTAGTAACACTCAGGGCATTCGTGTTAGCTCGGGGTCACAGGGGGACAAATGTTTTTTTTTCCATAAGTCTGATCATCTAATTGCAGATTGTGCCTTGTATAAGCGAAAGTCCCAGGCTCCAGTGGTTAAATCACCAAAAGGAGTTGGGTTGATCAAGACGCTATCTCCCTGTGGTAGTCAGATGGTTTTTAAAGAACATGATGAATGTTTTAGGCCATTTATTTCCAAGGGGCTGGTATCCCTCACAGGTAAACCTGAGGATCAGCGTCTGGTCAAAGTGCTGAGAGACACAGGTGGCTCACGCTCATTCAGGGCTAGCATACTGCCATTGACCCCCTCAATCTGCCTGTGACGTGAGCACAGTAGTTTGAGGTATTGGGATGAGTTTTGTTCCTGCTCCTTTACATTCCATTCATGTGCAATCCAAGCTAGCTTCTGTTTTTTTCCCGTAGCTGTTCGATCTCAATTTCCTGTTGATGGTGTAGATTTTATCATGGGAAATGACATTGCGGGTGGAAAAGTTTTTCTGGACATAGAGGTGGTGGATATTCCTATCTGTGAACCAGAACATGATGAATTAGTTCAGAAACACCCTGAAGTTTTTTCGGTCAGTGTATTGACTAGGGCGCAAGCTTGTCAGCAGGCCAAAGAGGTGGATCTCTTGTGGATTCACTATTTCCCTCTGTGTTTAGGGAGGATCAGCTGCCCCCTAGTAGAGAGACAAAGAACGGTCTCGAAGAGGGAGCTGTAAGTGTTACCCCTTCTGTCACTGTCTTTAAGAAATCATTGCCATTAACCCGCAAAGTCCTTATCGAGGCTCAAAAGAGTGATCTCACCCTAACTAAATGTTTTGCTGCAGCTGAGTGTGATGTTAGTGGGTCTGTAAGTCAGCACCGTTTTTTTATTGAGGATGGAGTGTTAATGCGTAATTGGTTTTTTTTGGGGTGGGACAGCAGATAATAAGACCGGGGGTTGTGACACTGTTTACCAGGTTGTAGTACCAGCAGAATGGTGTCAGTACGTGCTAGGGTTAGCTCATGATAATTTGTGGTCGGGTCATTTAGGCGTCACCAAAACTTACAATCGCGTGCTTGAGCATTTCTTCTGGCTAGGCCTTAAGGCAGATGTAACACGATATTGCAAAACTTGCAGTACATGCCAAATTGTTGGAAAACCAAATCAGGTCGTACCTCCTGCCCCGCTGCATCCAATTCCCATTATTGGTGAACCCTTTGAACAAGTTATTGTGGATTGTGTCTGTCCTTTACCTAGGACTAAGTCAGGGAACCAGTTCTTGAAAACTGTGATGTGCAGTCCACCCGTTTTCCTGAGGCTGTGCCATTATGGAATATCACTGCTCCCACCATCACAAAATCTCTAGTTAAATTCTTTACTACTTTTGGATTGCCAAAAGTTGTACAAACCGACCAAGGGACCAATTTTCTGTCCAAGATTTTCCGTCAGACGTTGCAAGCGCTAGGAATTTCACATTCTGTATCTAGCCCTTATCATCCTGAATCACAAGGTGCCCTTGAGCGTTGGCACCAGACGCTTAAGTCCACGTTAAAATTTTTTTGCTATGATACAGAAAGAGATTGGGATGAAGGTTGCCGTACGTGCTTTTTGCTGTTCGCAATGCTAAGCAAGAGTCTTTAGGGTTCAGTCCGACTGAACTTGTGTTTGGACATGCTGTGCGAGGGCCACTTAGTGTGTTAAAGGAGAAGTTGGTGTCTGGGTCTTTGCCAAAGGTTAATGTGTTGGATTTTGTATCCCAGAACAGGGAGCGGTTGCACCGTGCTACTTCACTGGCAAAGAGTGCTCTGGCTCTATCTCAAGAGGGCATGAAGAAACGGTTTGACAGGAAAGCGGTTGAACGGAAATTTAAACCAGGTGAGCAAGTGTTGGTCTTACTACCTGTGCTTGGCGCTGCCCTTACTGCTCGTTTTTCAGGACCCTATGTGGTGGAAAAGAAAGTGTCTGAGACGGATTACATAATTCACACACCCGACCGTAAAAGAAAGAAAAGCGTGTCACATTAATATGCTGAAGCCCTATCATTCCAGAGAAGTAGCTCAGGAGAAGCAGAAAGAAACTCCAGAGACTGTTGCTCCAGGTAACACTGCTGCTTTCTTGGTTTGTGACAGGGCAGAACCTGACGATGGGTTAGTGGCGCTCTGTGAAGGTCATCAGGGTGGAAGGTTGCCCAATTCAGAGCTCTTGGCTAACCTGGAGGTGCATCTGTCATACCTCTCCCCAGAACAGCGTGATGATGTAATGTTGTTAATAACCTCTCATCTCTCCCTGTTTAGTGACGTGCCATCGCAGACCACTGTTTTGAGTCATGATATCGACATTGGGATGGCTGTCCCAATAAAGCAGCATGCGTATCGTTGTCCGCTGACTAAAAGACAGATGATGAAAGAGGAAGTTGACTATTTAATATTAAATAAACTAGCCCGGCCCAGCTGTGCGTGTGTGTGTGTGTTTGCCCAGATGTACTGCTGTTTCTCTGTCCTCCACAGGTCCTGTGGGCACACCTGTCTCCAGTTGCCAATCAATTATTACTTCCACCTGTTGCCAATCAGTAGGAGAGTGGGAGCTGGTAAAAAGGAAAGATAACAGGCAGACTGATGTCTAAATTTACAGCTTACCAGAGCTGGGTGATACTGCAGTGGCGTTCGTGGAGTTCCTGTAGTAAATTGTCTCAAGTTGACTCTCATGTTGGGAGTTACTCTCTCAGTGGAGAGAGGGTGGTAAATTGTAAGGAGTTTTTTGTTTTTGTTCCTTTTTATGTAGTTGTCTTTTTCTTGAACAGTTTTGGAACTTGCTTTGTTTTGTTGTACTATTTGGTTCAATAATATTGTAAATAAATGTCATATTTGCTGATAAAGCAGTTTCTTTTGTTCCTTCAATCCGAAATGGTTTTATCATTGTCACCAACCTCCTC
Organism: Paramisgurnus dabryanus; assembly: GCF_030506205.2. Classification (NCBI taxonomy): domain Eukaryota; kingdom Metazoa; phylum Chordata; class Actinopteri; order Cypriniformes; family Cobitidae; genus Paramisgurnus; species Paramisgurnus dabryanus. Next base: position 13,403,406 of record NC_133338.1, on the reverse strand, counting down.
CTCCCCTAGACTTCCCACTGGAGGTTCGTAACAGCAATCCACAATCTAGTCTCTCCATTCCTTGTTGTTTCATCCGAGTGCACCGAACATGACGTCTAAATCCTTATTTACTTGCGTATGTGTGTCAGTATCTCCAGACGCGAGTGTTTTTGTTGTCCTTCCGTCAAACAGTTCACGCGATGGGCACACACATAAACAAACACACGAGTCAGAAAATTCAACGCGCTTTTTGGTATTCTTATAAAATACGCGATTGCAAACAGTACAATCCTTATTTAGTTGCGTCTAAGCATATATCTCCGCACAGCAAGTTTATTAAACACAGGATCACTCACGTGTGCACACATGTATTGCTTTCACACTGCAAAAAATTACTTTCTTACTTAGTATTTTTGTCTTGTTTTCAGTAGAAATATCTAAAAATTCTTAAATTAAGATGGTTTTTCTTGATGAGCAAAATGACCTAAGTAAATAAGTCTAGTTTTAAAACAAATAATATACAATTTAAGTGAAATTGTCCATAAAACAAGCAAAATTATCTGCCAATGGGGTGAGAAAAAAAATTGTGAAATAAGATTTCTTTTTTCTTAAACACTTAATTCAAGTAAAATTTTCTCACCCCATTGGCAGATATTTTTGCTTGTTTTAAGCACAAATTCACTTAAATTGTATATTTTTTGTCTAAAAACTAGTATTATTTTCTTAGGTCATTTTGCTCATCAAGAAAATACATCTTGATTTAAGAATTTTTAGATATTTCTAATGAAAACAAGACAAAAATGCTAAGTAAGAAAGTCATTTTTTGCAGTGCATGATCAACACGTGAGGGAGTAATGGCGGCGGCTGTTAACAAACAAGTTTATCACGCTTGTCCCTTGTTGTGTTTCTACTATAATGATTACAAAAACAAAAATAAGAGTCCAGACAACGATTCTTTCAGGTCTTCTTTTGAGCTTTTTACTGCACAAAAGTAAACCTCTCGCTGGCCAACCAAACACTAACCCCGTGTTCATTTTTGCGATGGCCAAACACCTTTACTATGATTACTATGGTTTTTAAAGGTATACTTGTGAAATCAATAGAAAATATTTCAATATATAATGTGTGTGTATTTACATTCTATTGAAAATGTTTGTTAAAAATTCCCAAGTAAACCTTATCATGGTTTTACTACAGAGAAAGTTACATTCTTGTTGAACATTCCTTCAAGGCTTATTATGTGGCTCACAGAGGTGGAAAGTAACGAATTACATTTACTCACGTTACTGTAATTGAGTAGTTTTTTTGTGTACTTTTACTTTTTTGAGTAGTTTTTAAAATCTGTACTTTTACTTTTACTTAAGTATGTTTTGTTTAAAGTATTGTACTTCGCTACATTTTAAATCATATCCGTTACTGAGTAAAAAAATATTTTAAAAAAGCAAGGTGATAAAGACGCGCAACGGATGATTGATGGGCGAGGAACGCGCAAAAAGAACCATGGAGACGGACGAGACAGGCGCGCGCTAATGCAGACTCGCCTCAGTTCAAATCTTATGAAAGAAACCCCTGGCCATATTTAAACGACCACTTTCCACTGACGCGAGGCGAGCGTTTCTTTCATATGAAAGGTAGGATTCATGCTCTTGAGTACGAAACGACCTGGTTTTTACAGCTCATTTGCACGACGCGTTTTTAATACCATGCCCATTATCTTCCGAGGTCTAACAGCTTCGCGTCAAGTCAAACACAACTTCAGAACGTCCTCGAGAATGCGCAGGTCATTAGACATTGCAGAGAGAGAGAGAAAGAGAGAGAAGAATAAAGGTCTGACATCAGGTACCCAGGTCAGGGAACCTAGACGACAATAAACTTGTCAAAAGTATATGGCCATGGCACTCATCTCATTATATTATATGCTCATTTAAACTATATATAGTTTAATAAAATAATGTATGTTACCAGCAATACATCAATTACAACCTTACTATAGTGATTGTATTTACCAGCTGCTGACCACCTTCAAAAGTGCATAACTCACATGTAAAAATCATTAAACAATTCCATAAATGTTTCTTAGTTTAAAAAAGCTTTTTATTTTATTAACTTTTTGTTTTTGCACTTTAATTGTAAAGATGTTCCTATAATTAAAAACAACTAGTTTGAGATTTATATTCCCTTGTCGTTTTTGAACTACACTAGAATCCTCCACCTTTCCCCGCTGTAAAAAAGTAACTTTTACTCTGAGTAAAGTTAAAATGATTTACTTTTTACTTTTACTTGAGTAGATATTTAGACCAGTAACTTTACTTTTACTTAAGTAAATATTATAAAAGTAACTTTACTTTTACTTGAGTACAATATTTTATTACTTTTTTCCACCTCTGGTGGCTCATTATGCAACTCTTTTGTTTCTCAGCTGTCAATCACTGATTATTCAGTAGCTTTCTCGCCTCCACGCATACGGCCTTTCCCAAGCAAAAGTGTCTTAGAAATCGTAAATCAATACATTGTTTTATGTGAATGAGTTGGCCAAATGATTTTCACATCATTTTGAAGAAAAAACTCTAGACTACTAGATCCTGTTTTGAAAAGTCTTGGGAAAACATGTTTAGAATGAGTTTTGTGGACTTATTTCAGTGACTTAAAAATTTAGCTTTTTCAAAAACCATGCATAAACATTTTTCTCTCTAAAATACAAACATAAACATACATGTTGATCATATAATATTGTAGCCCAGTTTGTGCCGAACACAGTGTTATGAGACTTTAATATGTTTTTAAGCAACTTAAAAAAGCACAAATGTCAGTGCATGTCAAAACTTCCCCAAGTAATGCCTATTTAGTAGGGCTGTGAATCTTTGGGTAGACAGCGAATCGATTCGATTCACGATTCAAAGGTTTCCGATTCGATTCAAAAACGATTTTTGCTAACCAGAACGATTCGATTCGATTAACAATAAAATTTGATTTGATTCGAATATTAACGATTCTGTTCTATAAATTTTAGTATACATCTGCATCTGAGCAAATAAAAGAAATATTTGGGAAATTCATGACCATTTAATAGATTTTCAATAACTAGATTCAGGACTTTAGTTTAATAGCTTAACTTCTTAGGACTTAAAAAACATTAAAGCAAGTAAACCAAGAAAAATAATACTACTTCTACATATTCAATGCACCATAAGCTTTTATTGTAAACATTACATACATTTCCTGAACATTTAGGAAATACAGCAAAGTGTGTAAATACAGCAAAGTGTGTAAAGGAGTAGCACTTCTCACGTCTGACCCTAAAATATTAGCTGCTTTAAGTGCAGGTATGTCTATCTTAATGGCATGGCATCTGCGGAGATGGTTGCTAAGGTTTGTTGTATTTCCAATGTATTTTAACTCAGATTTACAATGTCTGCAACAACTGCAACGGACTTCGGACAATCTTTCAATTTACTTTGTGAAAACTGAAGTAATCCCAAACCTTTGATCTCATGTTGGCTGGTGCGTTGTTCTCCTTCGTGTCCCTCCTTTTGTGCACTGTCTGCTGCGTTCATTCAGATGACAGCAAACAGGCGCACCGCAAATTGAAGAGTAGTGACGTAATCCATTAATTTTACGTCGCAGATAAAACTAATTTAAAATGAATTAATATATTTTTTATTATCCATCGTATTCGTTATATAATCACGATTCATTCGACTTCGATATAAAATCGAAACAAACGATTCACGATTCAAAAATCCAGGTTTCAAGATCGATGCATATGCATCGACAGGATTTGTAATCGATGCATCGAGAAAACGAATGAATCGTTACACCCCTACTATTTAGATGACGGACCTTGTAAACTGAAAAACTAAGCGGAGGAAGAAGATCCCCAGTTTAAGATTAATGTTAAATAATTGTGTTGTTTTTCACTTGTATAGTTATTTTTTTATTAAAACCTTTAAAACCTGTTTTCTTTTAGTCATGGAAGTAAAAAAGCAGGCTTTTAATTGCTTTAAATGTATGGCTTTCCAATATCATCCAAAATTATTTACAAGTATGTAAGAAAAGGTTTGTACTCTAAAAATACTTTCTTTGTAACAAACAGGAGATAAAGAATTTACAAACGGCCTCTGCACGTTTCAGCACTTGAACAGCGACATTTTTGTTTAAAGGACAAGTTCGGTATTTTAGACTTAAAGCCTTGTTTTCAGATTGTTTATGGTGAAATAGAACGGTTTTGACTGAAATTTCGACATTTGCGGCTGCCCTGAGAATTTCCGCGTGATTGTGTTTCACCTCACACCTCTACAATGGGTTTAATGGTGCACTGGAACAATCCTTCCTAAAATGCATTAAACTTTCGTTTACAAAGACGTGAAACTCGCCGAGTGGTCAGGGGTGTTCACTGATATGCTCACACAAAAATCGCTCCAAAAGACGCATTCCAACAGGTTTTATCGTAGTTTTTACCAGCTCCATGGACTTGTATTAGATGTCCTGTGAGGTACGGTATTACTCCGCCACCGGGAACTTTGTTTCTATTCTTGCAATTGGCAATGGCGGATTAGCGCCACCACCTGGGATGGAGTGTCTATTATTCAAGCTCTAAGCGGAAGAATGTACGGGTGTGAGGCGTTTGGAAAAATAGGTCCACAAGTTAACAACGAATGCTAAAACAGCTGTTGGAAAGCATCTTTTGCAGCGATTTTTGTGTGAGCATATCAGTGAACACCCCTGACCACTCGGTGAGTTTCACGTCTTTGTAAACGAAAGTTTAATGCATTTTAGGAAGGATTGTTCCAGTGCACCATTAAACCCATTGTAGAGGTGTGAGATGAAACACAAACACGCGAAAATTCTCAGGGCAGCCGCAAATGTCGAAATTTCAGTCAAAACCGTTCTATTTCACCATAAAAAATCTGAAAACAGGGCTTTAAGTCTAAAATACCGAACTTGTCCTTTAAGCATTACTTAAAAATGTTTCCCATCTCACCATATCCACAGGTACAGAGTCATCATATACAATAAATCCGTGAGGTAGCATTAAAAAAAAACATTTATAAACAGATGCATTTGTTTAAAGCAAAGCATTTATTTACTTACCAGGCTGCAGGTGAAGCAGCTCTTTTTGTCTTCTAACGTTTCATAATTAGTCCTTATTCATGTCCAAGACTCAATAATAATCTTTTACATTCAATCCATTAATCTTTCATATTTAAAAGCGTTTTTGTGCTGCTGCGCATTTATGTTTGTGATAAGCAAACCCGCGTCGTCGTCCCATTTAGAGGCGCATATTACTAATGCGCTCTTTAAATAACAAAAAAAACATATTGTGCCATTGACTTTAGACCAGGTTTTTGTTGGTAAATGGCGTAGTCTATTTTAGTTGCCTCAAAATAGCAACGCGCCAACATTGCACCTGAACACACCTTGTTTTCAGACCAGAACGCCCATGGGCGCAAAAGGGGGCACAAATGCATTTGATATTTAAACAATGTGGCGCTAAACGTGAAAATAATAATTGCGCAGGGTGGAAACTAGCAAAAGACACTTGCGTCACGCATTGCGCTGCGTGTAAGATAGAGCCCTTAATGTTCAATGTTCAATGTGAAGTATAAACATACACCATTCCGACACCCTATTGGTTTGTATGCAATCCCCGCCCCCCAGCTGACCGCAGATGATCAAAAGTTTGTTCGATGCTGCTGCAAAGATAAACATAAAAGAACCGCGAGAGCGATTAGAAAGCATGCGGAGCAGTTTGCTCTCGCGATGCTTTGATATCATCCGCCATCCGTTTGTACAGTAACAGAACGCGGCATTCTGTCTTCAAATGGAAAAGTACGAAATAAATCTCGCGCATCACTTTCAGGTCAGTTCACATTCACAAGCCTGTGTAAATGTATAGCTGGCTGCTGACACCAACTCATCTGTGTGATTTAAATAGTGTAACAATACCAATTTATACCATGTAACTTCAGTTGTTGCTGCGTTGCGTTTTGAAGCATGGTAAAGATATCTATGCTAAAGACATTGGCCCTTATTTATCATTCTTGCGTAGAAACGGGCGTATATGTTGGCGTACGATTATGCTTACACTCCTCTCACCGCCTGATTTATGAAGCTGTGCGTACCTCTGAAATTCAGGTGTACGCAATATCTGCCCTTCATAAATGCCGCGGCTGAAAACGATCGTCATTAGAATAACAAGCCCATATAAATTCAAGTCTCCACCTCCCCCACGCCCTCATTTTACGACATTGACACATGGAAGACGGCAAAGACGAGAAACCAGGGAAGTGGAAAGAAACAAAATTGTTTTATTTGGGAGTTTAAAGAGCGGATCGATTAAAAACACATTAATAATTGCATGACATTTTGTAATATTTGTATTATTATTTTTATTATTAATGACGCTTAATTGATATTTAGAAGAATAATTATTTATTATTATTATTATTTACTGTTGCCTACATCTAAATTATATGTCTGCTTAATGGTTCGGTTAAGTTTTTTTTAAATAATATTTTAAAATGATGTAGTAACTTTTGTAGTGTGTTTTTCTGTATTTACATTGTTTGTTAGCTAAGATCCAGTTTGATACGGAGCTCCGGATATAATTCAAATTAACAATTTGTTTCCACGACATCCACATGTTTTACTAGACTAATTCATAATTTGAAGTAATAATAATTGTAATAGTAATGACGAAATATTATAATAATTAATTCCAAGGAACAAACTGTTGAATATTGGGAACGAATTTTATATTTATGGCCATACTTTAAACTAAATAAGAAAAAGAAGTGTTCATAATGTAGCATAAAAGATAATTCGTGGCCATGATTTTGTCCGCATATCATCATGATCGGATTTATGGCTCCATTCAACACAAGCATTTTACCTTACCTATTCATGTGTAGCTATTTATTTATCATCGAATAGTATGTAACTAGCTTACCTTTTGATGCATTATTACCATGTTTTCGTAGCACATCCTTGTGCTTTCTTTCAATGTGCAGCTTCAGATTCCAGGATGAACATTCGCTGACTTTTACAGTCTCTCCGCACTTCTTTTCAATGTTTTCTTCCTGTCCAATCTTAACTTTGATTTTTACTTTACATTTATGTAGAAGGCTTGAATTCCATAACTTATTGCTAGACGTTTTTACAGATTCTCGAACTAGCAAATTATTAAAGGGCGTTCTGGGTTCAACGAGCGGTACTGAGCGAGCGGAATTTTTAGAGAGGCGCTTTGATGGAATATTACCGCACCGCTCAAGGCTCTCAACTGAAGGAATACATATGCCTACAAATCAAATGCTTCGGTAAAGTCTCACAAATTAAACATTGAAGTACATGTTGCATAAAAATAAACACTGAAGTTTATAATTACTATGTTTTTGTTTTTTTACAGTGGGTCATAATATATCATATATTTTCATTTGTCAGTGCGTTTTGTGGTGTTAGGAATTGTTTGCGCATTTCTGCACTAACTCAGAATGTGCGTACACCACCTCCTGAGCTGGCGTAGGATTTGAGCGTGCCGTACGCCAACGTCCATATTGATAAATCTCAAAGTCACCGTGGTTTTGGGTGTACGCCAGGTGTACGCTGGAAATTTGGTGTACGTACTTTTGATAAATGAGGGCCATTGTTGTTTTGTAGTTGCTAATAATACCCTAAATGTTATTTGCATTAACAAAACCTACTTAGCTGAATGCTTGAGTGTTAAATCAATCAAACACATAACCATACATACCAACTTTTGCTTTTGTTAATAGACATCAGCTGTTTCCTTAAACCTGACCTTTAATTTACTTACAAGAAAACATTTAGTAATTCTCCAAACTGCTTGGATTTATACTGCCTAAAGTAAAGTATACTGAAGTCCATTAGCTACAAGTACAGATACAGGAATATAGGCTATAATATATAATTGCATATTTGTATAATTGTAGTTTGTGTTGCTGTCAAAATACAATTATAAATGATAACAATAGCATATTTCTATTCTCACACATCCTATAGTTGTGTGTGATTTTGTTGTTTTTTAACTAAAGAGGGCACCACTGTAAAAGTTTTGCCAGCAGCGGCCCTGCTCTGAAGTTTGACTTTTTGCACCATTACAATATTTATAGGCAACAAGTCATCATATCTTCCTCTCTATGGAACACATGTTAATGCTCAGTAGTACACATATATGGTTCTTTAATGCAGTAGTTATCAAACCTTTTTCGCCTATACAGTGGATTCCTTCACGACCCCCAAAAGAAAATGTATGACATTAACATTCTAAAACTTACAATTTGAATTAAACAAAACATATTAAATTATACAATGTATTGCTTTTGTTTAGTAGCCTTATTTTTCTGAGGTTTAATTACACAGAATTTATAATAAAATAATGTATTTCATAAAATATTATAAAACTGGGGCCCCTGGCACCATCTCGCAGCCCCCAGTTTGAGAACCACTGCTTTAAGTGGTTTTTTTCATTGTATTAAAATGCGTTCATTTTTTATGGGCATATACCGTATGTGGTTGAAACAGATAGCTTAGTGCAGGGGTAGGCAACATGGAGTGCCGATGTCCTGCAGTGTATAGCTCCAGGTCTAATCAAGCAGACCTGAACAAACTAATAAAGGTTTATAAAGTCACCTGCAACTACAGGTAGCCAAGGTTTTATAAGGGTTGGAGCTAAAATCTGTAGAACATCGGCACTCCAGGACTGACGTTGCCTACCCCTGGCCCTAGTGCATCCCAAATTTTTTAACATTAACATTTTTAATAACACACTATAGTTATTATGGCCTATAGAAACATGTTTTGGAGGAGATAGGGCAGTGCACAAAAGGCTCCTGTGGCGCGGCCTAGGCTTTTTTCCGTAATGACATTTTTTCCTTACATTACTTTTACTTTTATACTTTAAGTAGTTTTGAAACCAGTACTTTTTCACTTTTACTTGAGTAAAAAGCTTGAGTTGATACTTCAACTTCTACAAAAGTCTTTTTAAACCTTAGTATCTATACTTCTACTTGAGTAATGAATATGAATACTTTTGACACCACTGTATATCATGTGATAAAACATCACAGGTACCATACAAAACTTGTGTGGTAATTGTGTGGTATTGTGTTGTTTTTTGAGACACTTTACCACAGGATTTTGCTGTAACGTCTGTAATATTCCTGCAGTATTCTTGTGGGATTGTGTGGTATTAATTTCATATTTCTGCGCTATTTACAACAGGATTTTGTTGTCAAGTATGTAAGATTACTGCAGTATTCCTGTAATATTCTTGTGTTATTACTTTCATATTTCTAGTAATTACCACAGGTATTGTGTTGTTTTTTGGACACTTTACCACAGGATTTTGTTGTAACGTCTGTAATATTCCTGCAGTAATCTTGTGGTATAACTTTCATATTTCTGTAGTATTTACTATAAAAAAAAATTGTAAAGTATGTAATATTCCTGCAGTATTCTTGTTGGATTTTGTGGTATTACTTTCATATTTCTGCGCTATTTACCACAGGATTCTGTTAAATAATATTGTTGCAGTATTCTTGTAATATTACTTTCATATTTCTGTGGTAATTACCACAGGATTCTGTTAGATAATATTCTTGCAGTATTCCTGTAATATTCTTGTGTTATTCTTTCATATTTCTGGGGTATTTACCACAGGTATTGTGTTGTTTTTTGGGACAACACAGGATTTTGTTGTAACGTCTGTAATTCATGTAATATTCTTATGGTATTACTTTCATATTTCTATAGTATTTACCACATGATTTTGTTGTAAACTGTGTAATATTCCTGCAGTATTCTTGTGGGATTGTGTGGCATTACATTCATATTTCTGCCTTAATTACAATGATTCTGTTATGCAAAACTGGGTCTGTGGATTTTATTAAACAAACCACGTAAAATCACTTATTAGTAAATAGAGGCAACAGTTTCTTTAGTGAATATCAACTTCTGGTCCTTCTGCTTTCCCCCTTCATGCTCTCGGTCATTGCAGATGCTGTGTCCTGGCTGCTTTTGTCACAGCTTTTGTGAAAAAGTACATAGTCAAAATGCAACAATAAAAAACGATGGTTGTCTTAATAAAACTTACATCACAATTAATCAAAGTATCTATACTAATATTAAAAGGAATGTTTTTATTTTAACCTTGATTTATCTTTAGACCCAATTACTTGATGCCCTACCCAAAATAAAGTCCTAAAGTCTTAAATATAGTGATATCTTTCATTGCAGGATAACATTTTTTAAAGTATTTAAGTAAATGTACTTAGTTGCATACACTTTTATCCAAAGGGACTTAATGAGAAAAACAATGAAGCATTTCATCCCTTACGAAAATTAACCATGGTTTTACTACAGTTAAAACCAAAAAACCATGGTTACTGTAGTAAAACCATAGTAACTACAAAATAACCATGGTTTTGACAATCATGGTTTTCAAAAACCATAGTTAAACCATAGTTAGTGTAGTAAAACCATGGTTTTGCTGATAGTAATCAATACACCAAAAAACCATGGTTACTACGCTTTTACCACAATATAACCATGGTTAATTTTCGTAAGGGATCCTATGAAGACAATATGAGAAGTGTTAAGATATCACAATTCATACTGCACTATAGCTGTATTTTTCTTACCATATAATAATTATATATCTTTTTAAATGTTCAGGGTGCAGACAAGTAAATTAAGATTACTACTCATGGCGTTATACAGGCTCCGCCACGAGCTCGTGAAGCGGTCAAACTCCCAGCGCTCGAGCTACACCAAATCAACGGATAACATTAAAGTTTATCATATATTTGTCATTTCAAATTATACCAACAACTTAATTTACATCACTGTAAATTAATTTCAATAAATAAACCAAGAATTTAGGGAAACTTACCTCAGAATCTACCACAATAACCTCTCGCCGGAACAGAAATTCCGTTATCCAGAACGTGCGTCTCAGTATTTGAAATGAATCACGTGATGATGACGCAACACTCACGGACGCGCGCTTTCGCGAGAAAGACGTTTATTGCTATCAGGTGTTCGTACAACTGAATGGACAAAACCTTAGGATAATTAATTATAGTTATATTACTTTTAATTGAATTGTTTACTGTTTGTATAACTGAATAGACGGACCCTCATGAATAATTATATATTTTTTTAATTAATTTTTTCAATGTTTGTATAACCATGATTTGAGGAATAAATGTTTCTAACAGGTAATTAAACAATACTACCACAAAAAAAAAACACACATATGGCATCTAATGGTTAATTCGTGTGATACAGTACAACAAAAAGTGCTGTGGTATTCCTGTGATATTTAGCTCTGTCAAATGAGTGGAGCTAAATATGACAGGATTACAAACACTATGGTTTTACCACACAAAAACAACAGGAAAAACCACATATGGTATCTAATGGTAAATTCGTGTGATACAGTACAACAAAAAGTGTTGTGGTATTTCTGTCATATTTAGCTCTGCCCAAACACTATGGTTTCACCACACAAAAACAACAGAAAAAAAACACAAATGGCATCTAATGGTAAATTCGTGTGATACAGTACAACAAAAAGTGCTGTGGTAATCTTGTCATATTTAGCTCTGTCCAAACGCCATAGGTTTTACCACACAAAAACAACAGAAAAAAACACATATGGCATCTAATGGTAAATTCGTGTGATACAGCCTACAACAAAAAAAATGCTGTGGTATTCCTGTCATATTTAGCTCTGTCCAAACGCTATGGTTTTACCACACAAAAACAACAGAAAAAAACACAAATGGCATCTAATGGTAAATTCGTGTGATACAGTACAACAAAAGTGCTGTGGTAATCCTGTCATATTTAGCTCCACTTATATGGTGTTATGTGGTAGTTTCTTGTTGTACCGAAGCAGTACCACAGGACTTTTTTGTAAGGGGTCTTACAGTCAGAAGTTGTTTTATATTATGTTTAGAGCCCGACCGATAAAGGATTTTGAAGGCCGATACCGATACAAATGTTTGTTGGTTTTAAAAACCGATAATCCGATATATAGGCCGATAATTTGTTTTTTCAGAAACGCGCAACAAAACATTAACAGATTTCTGCTACAGCCACAACTATTACTTCTATTATTATTATTATTATTATTGACCGTAATAATTACAAAAAGTAATGATCACATTATTACTATCATCATCATTTATATTTTCATTAAACAAGATAAAGGTCACTTCTAAATGTTTGTGTGCGTGTGTAATAATTAGTCCCTATATTGCCTCCCCGAATATAAGACGACCCCCACCCCATTTTCCAAACGTATTTTTGGGTTTTCACCAGAAAATACTTTTATTTTAATTTTGTATTATCTCTCTCTCTCTGTCTCTGCATCTCACGCATTCACCTCTCTCTCTCGCGCACGCACCTTTCTCTCTCTCTCTCTCTCTCTCTCTCTCTCTCTCTCATTCGCTCGCTCGCTCGGCAAGTTTTAGTTAACCGTAAACACAGATTTTATGTTGCTGCTCTAATTTTAAAGTCGCAATGAAATTGAAATGAAAAACTATATATGTATTTTTAATAGTGTGGTATTATTAACAAATGACTTATCTGTGAGCTTCATTATTTTTTAAAAATTCGTGTGTGCTCATAATCTTTAATCAAAAATGCAAATCTCCTCCCCTCCTCAAAACGATCTCTCTTCACTTCCGGTCAAAAGTATGGCAGGTGGGCGGGGTCCGGGAGAAGATCGCAGTGATTAGCAATTAGCAACACGACCCAACTTCAAACGATCCAATCAGATCTCGATGGACAAATTCAAATCCAGCCCTGCCTTATTTCATCTCAAAAGCCGTTTCATTCGGATATACGTCACCACGGGGAAAATAAGGCAATCGCTACTTCCGTTTCATGGCGACTTTAAATGCATATTGGAAGGGAGAGCTGTTTTTTTCTTAATGGGTTGCTTTTCAGACACTGTTTCAGATGAATTCCGTTGTGCTTTCCCCCCGTGAATTTTTCTATATCGCGAATATAAGACAAACCCCCTTTTTTTAACTCTTTTTAGGACAAAAAACCTCGTCTTATATTCCGGTATACTACAATGTCAGCTTGCTTATCCCTTTATCTGCAGTTTTTAAATTCTTTCCATCAAGTTACATCAAACCATTTTCAATCATCAGTTGCTGCCTGCCTTCTAAAACCTACTATTTAGCGATCTAAATCCATTATGTGACTCGTTAATGCTGCGGCTGAATGACAGTCTGCAACGCACCGTTGGCGTCAGTAAATTTCACACACGTGTATAATAAAAGCTTACTTTTATGCACAAGCTACGTTTGATACTTTTTCTAAATGTTCACTCCCCGCAGGTCTAACTTTCATTTTACAATGCAGGGACTGTAACCAGAGATATGCTAGTTATAAATACAGTAATCATTACTTTATTTATGCAGAATAAGTTCGTTGTGGTTTCCAAGCTCGTTAACGTTAGCGGTCTTCCACTGATAGTGACATTAGCTAGTCTATGACGAGACATAATTTAGCAAAGAATAACGTCACACTGCAAATTGTAAAGCATACATTTTCAATATAACAGGCTAAGGAGAGATGATACGTCTCATTGCTTTAACTGTCACGCTATTAAAGAAATACTTCAGTCGCATTGTCAAAAGTTAAAAGGACAGTCAGTCAACGTAACATTACTAGGTAATTCCGCTTCACTTTCAGCTTATTTAACAGCAGCAAAACTGGACACGATAGTCATAAATTTTGTCATGCTTGTTTGAGTTAAGAGAACTGATTGGGATGTTCTTTTAATTGTTATTCAAGCAATGTATGTCTCGTGACCAACTCACCATCAACTAAACCGCTGTCGTCTCTGCCCTACTCTGGCTGGATCAGCAGTTTGCAGGAAGTGTGACGCGTTATACATGAGTGTTGCCTACAGGGTAGTTGTAAAGTGCCCTCTGGTGGACAAACTGTACAATGTTAACACTCATGACATGGTTGAAGGCTGTTTCGAACGTGTTTTTTTTATATATTCATTTATCGGCCATTATGAATGCCGATACAAATAGTTTGGAAAATGCCTAATATCGCTGCCGATATATCGGTCGGGCTCTAATTATGTTCACAGCAATTTCACAATGACTGCTTCGTGAACCATAAAGAATTTGAAGCTGGATTTACTAGGGGTGTGACGAGATCTCGTGCGAGGCGAGTCCTCTATCGCCCCCTGCAGGCATTTGTTATAATACATACATAATGCTTTTTAGTTATAGGCCACAAAATGTTGTTTAATGTAACTTGGTTTTAATACTTTATTTGAACCAATTATTATTGCATCTTCGTTATTATGTAATTTTAAATCCTACTGCTAACTTGGGTCTATTTTTATTATCCCAAAATAACAAATTACTTCATTATCAGTTAGCAAAATAATTGTTAGGGCCAGTCCTTGATTAGTTTAAACATTTAATAATGTGATTTCAGTTTCTTATTCATTTATTTTATCATTGAGGGTTTCTTAAAAAGTGTAAAAATCTCGTCTCGTGAACCCTATCTCGTGTTTCGTCTCGTGGATTAAGTGTCTCGTCACACCCCTAGGATTTACGCAACGTCTCCTCCTGAAAGTTGGATCACCGTGCACTTCTGGATCACAGGCTGTACGTATCCATGTTTTTGTTTACCTTTTACGTTACCGGAGCTTATCGTTACGTGTGTAGAGCGAGCTTGCAAGCTAATTTTTTGTGTTGTAATATTGTATTTTATAAACCATGTACCATATTTACCCACATGTATGTTGAATTATGCAGACTATCGGTTGTTTTTATTGTTTAATTCGTTTTTAGATGTTGATTTAGACATGTTTCCAAACTTGCTAAGTTACCAGCTAAACAGTTACTGGTAAAGTTTGTTCTTATGATCAAAGCCAAGAAACTCTCAGTACAAATGATTTGATTATATGTATTTTATTGTTGTATTTACTTTCTTAGATTTTGAAACAAAGTAAACACATAATTTGCGTTGCTCTAATGGGGTATGTAATATGTAATACATGAACGTTGTAATGAATAGTCTTAACGGTTTAATGTTGTTGTACCCTATTGTTATAATATGTCTTTTTGACTAATAACATGTTTGTTTTATTTGTCCATTTTCTAGAATCGCAGAAGGACACACCCTTCTACACTATAGGCAGCAGTAGACATGATGTATAATGACAAATATGCAACATCAGTGGGCACACAGTACGAGGAGTCAGACTGACATATGAGGAGCAAAGGTAGGTAACATGTTTGAGATATTTAGCTGGTGATACCACTACCAGTCTTTAATGTATAACCAGGGGTGCACATCAAAGGAGCATCTGGAGACATTGCTTGGTCTTCACGCTATTCATAGCGCCGACATCCTACAGATGCGCGTCTCTGCAGAATGCCGCGAGCACTTCCAGAATTCTGCGGCATTCTGCAGAATGGGTGTTCGGTGGGGGACGCAGGAAATAAAAAAACCTGTAGAGGGCAGTCGTGTTTCATGTAGGCCATACTGACGACAATTTGTGTGCTCGACTTCATGCTGAGCATATACTGTATGATATTGAAGTAACATGACATGGATTATCGATGTTTAGGCGATAGACTTGATGTCATACAAATGCACATTTAGTTGGCAAAGTTTTCTTTTGCCAGTTACATAAACATTCACATATTCTTCATAAAAATCCGACTTAAACGCGCA
The DNA here is from genome assembly GCF_030506205.2 of Paramisgurnus dabryanus. Classification (NCBI taxonomy): domain Eukaryota; kingdom Metazoa; phylum Chordata; class Actinopteri; order Cypriniformes; family Cobitidae; genus Paramisgurnus; species Paramisgurnus dabryanus. The sequence goes on along the minus strand of NC_133338.1, from coordinate 13,387,683 downwards.
TCATTTGTCTTATTTTTTCAGTGTACTTACAGTAGAAGAGACGTGATGTATGATAACTGAGTCTTATAACAAAATAATTCGCGAAGACCCTTGAAGAGACCGAGGGCATTTACGCAATATCAACTAGTTTATCTAATTTTACATTTAGTTCATTTTTGCATCTGAACGTTTTAAAAGCTTTAACATGGTTGTGATGCGCCTTTCTGCATTACTGTACAGTAGGTTACTTTTTATATTATCATATTTCCCTTTACATGGTATGAAACACCATAAATTTAACTGAAAATGTGAATAATATGTTATACTTTTGTAGTAAGGAAATAAAATCATATTGTGAGTGTAAATATTCATAAATTCGAGGAGTTTCTGAGGTGTTTGTCATCGGCAAAAGCCGCAGTTTCTTTGTTGCCGATTAAAAACAGTTGGTTATGGTATTTTTTAAAATTAACATTTGTTCTACTTATTTTTTATTTATTTTTTGTCTGTATTTACTCAAATAATATCAATGTAAAAATATAAGTAAATCATACTTCAAGTTAGCCGTAAAAATTTTTTTTGAGTTGATGTTTAATAGAAATAATATTTATTTGAAATATGCAATTATTACAGTTTTAAAAACTCAAATATGTAACTTTGCAGGGCTCGCAAAATTTCAAAATCCCTGGTAGCCCTTCAGGCAGGCACTCTTCAGTTTTTGGTAGCCCGAAATGAATGCAAGTATCCCCGAATACAAAATACATTACTTGTAATGTAGAATATTGAGACAAAACATCTATCAAAACACAAATAACACATACAATTACAATCATCAGTACAAATATTTTTTTCTAACCGAAGTGAAATATCTATAAAATATCTATAATCTATCAATCTGAAATATTAACTGAAGTCACAGATAAGAAAATGCCACTTGACTTTGTGGGCATACCGCAGGGTTCCTCAATTAGTTTTACCACAGGCCAAATTTTGCCAATACAAAGCTAATAGGGCCTCTAACCACAATGTTTAATCTGCTATTTAACAAAAAAAAAAAATGGATTTCCATGTAAACCAACTGTTCCTGCTCATCCCCACACCAGATATACTCACCATTTAAAAGTGGTTCAGTGGGTTACAAAACTCACAGTTTCATCCAGTTACGGATTGGATAATTTTTTCGATCAGAAAAACAGGGGCTACTGTTGCTTTAAGAGCGATTTTGCACAAAGTCACTCTCTTCACTGCCCGTACAATCTATATCACTTTAAAGCTTGCTGAGAGAGATTTAATTTTCTTACGTGAGGATAATAATGACTGACAGGATGAAGTTGGAGGATTTGCCCAACAAATCCATGACAAATAAGTACGGATTGCTTCCTGTACTGCGGCTTCACGCGATCGCGAAAGTGAAAGTAAAACTCAAACGCGCGCGGAAACGCAATTTAAATATGCAATGCCTAAATTTCATACACCATTATTACCCATCCATATCTGTGAGAGAATGCATAAGCATTTAAATATATTTTTCCTCCCTATAAGTCAAGATAGCAGGGCGGGGATGCATTTTGATAGCCCGACTGCAAAGCACAATAGCCCCGGGACATCGGGCTAGCGATTTTGCGAGCCCTGCTCTAACCTTATAAATATATTGATTAAAATAATCTGTAAATTTAATACAATATATAAATTTAATACAGTATTGTAGAACAATATCTGAACTGTGCTCTTTTGCATACTTCTAATTTTCTTATGTCTTTCTTTATGCCACATAAATCTCTTTAAAATCTCGCTACTTTTAGAAATCATTTGTTTGCATTGTTTGTATACTGCAGATTTATTAATTTGCATTAACTACCCATAATAACACTGACTGCCTATATGCACAAGAAAGGTATTATTAAAGGTATTATAAATATAAATATGTAAAACTAAATAAAGATATAATTTGCCGATTGTACAGTATGTAAGCATAGGCCCAGTGGCGGAGCCAGAGGGCTAGGCGAAGTCCTTGCTACACCTGTTGCCACCCTGCTGAAATCCTTACACTGTTTGATTTTTACAAACATTTCTCAAATCTTCCAGCAGACGTGACTGCATCCTTACGCAAGCGTGCTGTTGCTGCACTTTTCATTAGGCTTGTTCGACTTCATGCGGTGCCGCAACCAACAGCCGGATGACTTCAAAGTTCTGCGAGAGCGATTTAAAAGCAAACTCCTCCGTATGATTTTGCGAATCGCTCTTGCGGTACTTTGGCGTAATCCGGTGCCGCATGAAGTCGAACAAGCCTGTTGGTTAAGCTGACACGCAGCTCCTTCGTGCTCCAAAACATAACGCGGCAGCTCACACAGATTCGATGAAGAGTGTTTTGCTGGTATGTAAGGCTTTTATTGGTATAAAATTAAACAAAGTACTGTTTTTACGGAAAGTAAGGAGACGTTGCACTGTAGTGCTTCGCAGTAATACTTAAATGAGCATTACTAGTCTTGTGAAACTGACTAATACTGTCACGCCTGCGTGGAGATGCTAAAAACAACAAAAAAACATGTTGTTAGCAAATGTTCAGCAACAATCACAGACATTAGGTAGGCTTATTCTTATTGTTGTAATGTATTACTTTAGTATTTGTATTATTAGTAATGTTGTACTTATGGTAAATAATAACAAGCAAATTGTTCCAAATTTTGGTTTCTTCATGAGTTGTGTAACCAAGTTTTCCTTTATATAGGGAGGGACAGCAGAATGAAGAGAATAGGCGATATTACCAACTTCTTTCTAAAGATGCAAAAGTCAGGTGCAGATCAGGGCCAAACAGATCCCAGTTGTTCTATTATTGCTGTATACTTAATACATATATAATTGTGTACATGGGGGAAAATAAACAACTTTAATTTAATCTATACACATTTTGTGGAAAATAATTAATTTTTAGTCTAATTGAACACTTTGTATATTGACCCCAAAAATAATACCTTGCCACCCCTGTTTTAAAAGTCTAGCTCCGCCACTGCATAGGCCTATGTTTTTTTGTTCGCTCTGCGTGGGTTTAAATGCCGTTTTTCTAAAGAATAATTTTTAAACTTGTAAAATATGTAAAACATTTTTAAAATTTAAAATATGTAAAGCATTTTAGCGCAATATACATGTGTCATATTGTTGTTCTTAATATATAAGAATACTAACATATTTTTACAACATTTTAAACTTTAAAACATGTAATTTTTTATACCACATTAATCTCTTTAAAATATTGATACTTTTAGAAAAACTGATATAATTATTAATATTATGAAAAAACAATGAAACTGTGTCAAAATTCGACAACACAAATAATTAAGATATTCATTGTAAATAGAGTAACGTGTATTAGGCTCACACTAAATTCTCTTTTGCACTTAGTATAAATGCGCATTGCACATACAGTCATTTTAATTATTGTATGCGCATGCGCTATTATGCTTGTAAGAAGGGGTTGACGTCACTTTGCTGTTTTAATAGCAATGTTAAATATTTAGCAATTCCCTTATTATTCTGGAAACAACCGCAATGACAAAGCATACTGTATAAAAATTTAGTTTTTTATGTGCCACCTGGTGGATATTCTGTGAAGCGAAACACATTAAGGGAAAAGGGAAAGTAGCCCCCATGAAAGCACTCGCAGAATTCTGCGAGACGATTTGGCGAATGCTGCAGGAGAAAACGCACGTTTTTAAAGACCACATCTGTACATGCTGTCAACATCATTAATCTCCTGACTACTGTCTACGCCATATTACTTTGGTTTAAACATGGTAGATGATGACGTATATAAAATAAAATATACCTGGTTATTGTTTTAACACATGTAACCTTTATAAATGTCTGCTAACTCATACATTTCAAATATTGTTAAAGACAAGTAAATGGTCAGAATCTAATTATGAGCAATAGCAAATAAATACAACACAGGCATGAAAATCCCTCACCTTTCAGCGAAATTCGCAGTTTTGAAGCCAAAAAAGGGGACCCACATGAATCGTGTAAATTCGATGAGAAGAAATGTTTTGGAGGGAGGGGGGTATGCGCGCGTTGTTTGTAGATGCACCCTTCGCCGTCATCCAACATGTATCCCAGTTTGTTTGAGTTCATGCTGCACTGCAAAAACTGACAGGCAGGTGACATCAAAGTATCACGGGAGTGAATCGAGAAATCATAAGGAAGTCTGCCTTTGAACAGGTCTTGCGCTACTGTGATGTCATCTGTCTTTCTGTGTTCTTCGTCATACACGCTTGTTGAAGATGCGTAGAGTGACTGCCTTTGGGACGTAAAGTCAACACAAAATGCTATAAAACTATAACTGTAGAATTCTAATGCATCAATTGATTAAAACAACATATATACACAGACTGACATTGCAAAGTGACCTAAAAGATTTTTGTTGGAATGGATTGGAACAAATGATGGACATACTCCTTGCTTGTAAGTCACATTGGTCTACTAGTCTACGGCTGTAAGTACTTAAATGTAAATATGGTGAAACTGCTAAATATTGCAAAATATTGAAATGCTGTAATAAGAACATACTGTTACTAATACTGTTAATAAGAAAGTTTACCATTTACAGTAACATTTAAGCAATTTTAGACTATTTGAGCGACAAAGATGCTAAAGTGAAATGTTTTTGGTGAGCATACGCGCACAAACTCAAAAGCCCACGCACTGAAATGCGCGTTTCAAAAATCACGTTAAAGCATAATTTATTTGGGCTTGAGAGGAGATATACGCACAAACTATACTGTAATATCACAGTCTCTGCAAGTATTCTCATTTATTATAAGTGAGCAGTTGACCATATGTGTCAGTGTATAGATCAGCACTTCTCCGTTGTTAAAGGGACAGTTCGTCTTATAAGAAATGCTTATGTTTGAGTCATTATGTTAATCAAACTATCGAAGACAAAAGGAAAATCACTTTTATAGCTTTAAAAAGATCATTTATATTTAATTTATAGAATGAAAACAGTGTTATATTAATTTGATACTGTTTCTCTACCTAATCAATACTGTTAATCGTACATTATTTGTAACTTTTTTCTTTTTGATTTTATATGCTTGTAATTTCTTGATTTGTTCTTATTTTATTTTCCCACATCAATTTTTTGCTTATCTGAAAATTATTCAACACATGACTCAAAAACCATAATGTTATTCATTTAACCAGTACTATATTGTAAAATTAAGTCATTTTAAATTAGATGTAGGCCTTCAGGTCCACCCTATTCCAAGGTCTTAAAATTGTATGGCCTTGTGACTGATGGTCAGATTATGGCAAAATATAATTATTGCAGATGTAAAATAGTACGGTAATGCTACTTGTTACAGCTTTCCACATTTATCAATCCATTTAACTCTTTCACCGCCAGCGTTTTTAAAAAAAGTTGCCAGCCAGCGCCAGCGTTTTTCATGATTTTCACCAAAGTTTAATGCCTTCCAGAAAATGTTCTTCTTTAAATATATAAACATACAATATACCAAATGAAAGAACCGACCCTCTGCTTTCAAACAAAAAAAAACCGTTTCATCCTACCTTTAGTGGTTCTTTTGCAATCAGCTTTTGAATATGGGTAGGTTTTTGCAAAAACACCATATTTTGAGCAAAAAGCAAAGATAATTCCATTTTTATGACGGACTTTTCATAGAGATCCCATTCAGAGCGATCTTTAAAACAGACACGGACATGCAGCAGCTTGCCATAGGGCAATACTTCCGGTTTTAAAAAGTTGCGGAAGGGTATTGCAGAAAGACGAAAGCGTTTTCTCTTAATTGACGAGATATCTCGTCAATGGCGGGGAAAAGAGTTAATAAAACATGGTTTCGGTTACTAGTCAAATGTTTACATTTTAAATTTGAAATCTAAATTGTCCGTCAGAATTAAATAATTGAAATAATGGCCATAATGTATTTTTTGAGTATGTTATGGTGTGCATTTTGCTTCTGCCCACGTGGAGGGATGTTGAGTTCCTTCCTTCTTTTTTGTCCTTGGCCAATCACATGCCTGGAGAATAAATAAGTTAAGTTACAGCATGTTTTAAAGAGAGAACTTTTTTGGAAATATAAATTGAACACATTAGCCCCTAGAGGTCTTAAAGGAGCGGTGAATCAAAAACTCAATTTTAACTTGATAATTTGTTATATAAGAGGTCATCATACTTAAATGAACATCCTGCAAGTTTCAGAACTGAAAACGTCCGTGCTACTGAAATATAACCGTTTTTGGCACCAAGCCAGCTTAACACTCCAGTGTGGGATTCGGAAATCTATGACGTCAAAGTAGAATTGAAAGACCGCCCCCATAACCAAAAGGACACGTCTACTTTTGTAGCCCCACCTACAGCTTCGCTTGTACGGAAGTAACACACGAGACGAATCACCAGACCTTACACAGCGTCTAATTTGAAAACATGAATTTAAAAATCGCCAAAGTTTGTTCCGTACCTGGCTGTGGGAGAACACAGTCGCTGCATAGCCTTCCTTCGGAGCCTAACATTCGAAATGAGGGGTTAAAGTTCGTTTATAACGAAGTTCCAGCTCGCGTGGGGAAGAGTTTTAGCGTTTGTTCAGTCCATTTCACCCCGGAATCCTTTGCAAACAAGACACAGGTCGACGCTGGATTTGCAACGAGACTGAGATTGATAAACAATGCTGTTCCAACTATATTGGATCCTACAGAAACAGCACATCAATCTGTAAGTACATATATATTTTAGTTATTTGTGTCACTGTTACTTTAAGATCGCTTGATATGTCCTGATTGTTTGTAACCTTCGTGTTTTACCCAATTCACAGAATGTCCCAACAAAGCAGGATGTAGCTTGTCAAACAGACACACCGAAATGCACATCTCACTCAACACAGCTGTCGTTTGGAAAATTGGGTCCTAAATTCAGAAGCAAAGGTGTGATGTATGTTTTTTTTAAACGTAATTTATATGGCTATCGTCGTGAAGTAAGTCTGTGTATGCCCTGCTGAAAAAACCAGCATCAAACCAGCATGGGAATTATGCTGGTCTATGCTGGTGGTCACAGCATACCAGCACCAAAACACAACATATGCTGGTATGACCAGCATGGGATGCTGGTGCTAATGCTGGTTTATCTGGTGCCAATGCTGGTTTGGTGCTGGTTTAGCTGGTGCTAATGCTGGTGCACGATTGTTTGTTAGCGCGCGTGTCTCTATGCGTCTTTACTCAAATGGGCCTACTATGTATTGCTGTTGGTTAAATGTTGTCGGTATCGTTGTATGTATTGTGTCTGTGGGATAGTCTGTGTTTGTTTTCACATAATTTTTATGTGGATCGCGAAGTGTGTGTGTGTTTGTTTGTTTGCTTGCGTGCGTGCCTGTCTGTCTGTGAGCATGTGTTCTATGTCCATTAAAGTGAGCATACAAATGTTGCTGTTGGTGGAATGTTGTCTGTAACAACACTACACTATAGTAACAATAATGTAAAATGTGACATTATAACTTAAATAGTTGTTTTGTGTTTGTAACTGTTTAATTGGCCGTACCTTTTATCTTGATTATCACATGGAGGTCAATTTTTTTAACCCGTTTAAGTTATTGTTGTAGTTCCTAATATTTTCAAACAATAGTTTTTATAACAAACAATTCTTTGTTTTATAGGAACACAAACCGAGGCTGCAGTCAAAAGTGTTGGTGTTTCAACCACTACATCTGCTGAAACTTTCCAACCTTTTGTTTTGTCACATTTCACCTCAACACCATTGAAGGATTTAAGGCCAACAAAAAGAGCGCGCCTTGAACTGGAAGGGGAGGAAACTGATTCATTTGAGGTCACTGATCAGCATGACACAACATACGAGCCTGCAGAGTCAGTCACCACTGTCACAGAGTCATCACAACTTCAGTGAGTCATTTAATCCTATGTACTCTCTTATGTTTTTGTATTTTTATGAAGATGTATACTTAACTTTAATGCAATTTATGTTTATTGTTTATAATTTTAGATGTACATCAACGGAGGAGGATGCAAAATACATTGTATTTGAAAACTGCCTCCTGCAACTCTTTGATACCTGCCCAGTGTGCTCGAGGCGCTATAATGTTTGGCCACGAAGAAAAGGGACTTTTGTTGCAATAGATCAACTATGTCCACACTGTCAATACTTCCGTCAATGGAAAAGCCAACCTGTGGTTGGGAGCACACCTTTGGGCAACCTCCAGTTATCTGCTGCCATATATTTCAACGGTGGATCGTTCTTTCAATTACAAAAGGTATTTGTAAAGGAACATATACAAAATCAAACATATAATTATAGCTTTCTTTAAAACTAGTTATTGTTTATTACTTTTAGATATTCAAAGCAATGCGTTGTGTCAGTCCAGAAACTTTCCGCCACTATATTTTTACATTCTTATTATTATTATCCATGTTTGCGTCCGCGAATCGATCACATGAAAGAGAGGAGTAAGGGGTGGAGCTAACCTGAAAGAACCGGAAGGAGAAAAGGAGATAAAAGGGACTGCATTGCATACGGAAGTACTGCGTCATTGTTTTTGTTTCCCTGGGTGAGAGTGTGGGCCTGCCGTGAGAGGACGGATGTTGTTCGAATGCTGGCTTTTGAGTTTATTGACGAGCGCAACACGGAGCTTTGGCTTTGGATCATGTGAGCATTTATCCCAGTTGAAATTTGAGATAAGCTACGGACAACTGGATTGTTTTCCAGCCTGTTATGAGGACAGAGGGCTGTTACACCTCACTCCGAGGACCTCCACTTCCGTAAACTTTGGTTAGTACCCGTACGCTATTTCATCGTATCCACCTTCATTCCTAACATTGATACGCACACGCACACTCATAACATTCAAACATCACTCACAATTAAAGATTTAAGTGCCACTTTGTATGTTTCATGTTGAAAATGATCGGTTATTAGAGGATTTGTCACTTGATTTATGTATAAATGTATATGCCGATTATTTACAAATGTTTTCTCTTTTTTATTTTATGTGCACTCTGTGAAATCTTATGGAAAATGAACCATCAAGGTGACGCAGTCCATACCCCGCCTTTATTTTTACAACATTGACATTTAAACTTCATATTTTTCATCAGATTTACCTGAAATAAACCACCAGCACCAAACTGCATCACTGGAGTACACGTGTGTTTTTCTTCGTTGTTCTAGTGTTGTATTTTTTGTGTAACGGGTGGTTTGTTGCTATCCGGGGCTATTTTTAGCTCATATGAATCGACAAGGTAAGTCTTGTCTGGCGCTCGAACGTTTAAATAAAGTTTTTTTTTTATTGAATTTCACTAGAGGCTATTTGGGGAGTGTGGAGAAAACCTTTAGTCACGTGACTTTGTGGCGTCGCGGTAGTGTAACGGACCTGAGACACGACAACCCAAGTTCGAATCTCCCCTATAGCATATTTTTTTGTGTATTTATAAACTTTAACCAAAGGGCCATCGTTACAGAGTGGTGCCCGAACAGGGACATGAACTTGAAAATTTGAACTTTAAACACTTACTCTTGAAAATTTGCACTTGAATACTTGAATTGAATTTGAATTCTATATAATTTGATGTCATAACTCAAGTACTCATTTGAAATTCTGTTGAAACTTGTTTAAGTGGTATTTGAATTCTTTGAACTTGAAATAACTTGTTTTGTTGTTTTGTCTAATTTTTCAAACGTATATTTCATGAATGGTAATGAAAAATCTGTGGGAAACTACCTAAAGTGAGATCACGTGTGATTTGCTCATCACTACTTACCTTGTGTTTTGTGTTTGCTTGAAATTGATGGTTTTGCAGGTGATTGTAAAGAACAAGATTGTGAAACTGTGGCAAGCATTGCTTTCTATACACATCACACTGATACCCATAGAGAATATAGCACTCTAGTTTTATTTTGTATTTGTTTTTGTTCATTGACAACATACACTACACAAAGTAAAATGACAGATCCCAATGCTCAACATAGTACCCTTGTGAACATGGAGGTGCCTGATGTAGCCACTCCTCCTTGGCCACCAGTGTACCACCAAGCTCCTCCAACAGGTGTTCACACCTTTTGACACACACCCACACTTTTCAGAGGTTCTGCCCCACCAAAAGCACATGTGCTGTTTGCATCTCCATTCTTAGGCGGCAGCACTCCAGCTCAAATACCCATGGCAGAACAGAGACACAACGACTCTATGCAATTATGTTCAACAACGCCATCATTTGAAATGACATCAGCTATTGCATCACCCCCTCACGCTTATCATCAGGGATACAGTATGAACTGCCAGGGAAGATCTTCCAACACCTAGAAGAGAAATTGGACAACTTACTTCACAAGTTCAAGGAAATTGGGACACCATATATGATTTGATGACCAAGCATGAGAAGGCTTTGACTGAACTTACTAAGGAGTTACAATCCAGTTCATCTGATCACAAGAAGGAGACCACTGAACTTGTTGGTAAAATGGAGGAAATTAAGCAGCACATGTCCGTCACTTTATCTGCACACAAAAAACAGGCCGATAGTGAGACAGATCAGACACTTAAAGCCATAAAACTGATGTTAACAGAAGAACTAAAGAAGACTGAGAATACCTTGGTATCGGAAATGCAATTCCTTGTGCAACAATTGCAGGCGGAAGTTCAGCAGGACATTCAGGCACTACAAAGGAACCACCAGAGATCTTCTGATGATTTGCTGAAAGAAACCAATCAATTAATTTCATTTACGGGGAAACTTTCAACAAACCTGAGTGAATTGCAAACACAAATGGAGACAAAATTCGACATTCAGGAGAAAACCATTGCTGACCTGAAAGTGAAAAGTGTTTCTTCCTCTAACACATCTTCTCTTGTCACCACTCCAGTTTCCATCCCTTCTCCAGTTCCCATACCTGCTGCTGTTGTAAAAAGCGATCACATCAAAGTTACATTCCCCACTTTTGGAAGACCTAGTGATGATCAAGATCCTTTATTATACATCACACGCTGTCAAGACTTTCTTGCTTTGCACCCACTCACCGATGATGACATCTTAGCCACCTTCAGAACTGTTCTGTCCGGCACTGCTCGTGACTGGTGGGAGGTAGCAAGAACCACAGTTACAAGCTGGATGGAATTTCAATCTGCTTTCCTCTCAGCTTTCTTTGCAGAAGACTACGAGGATGAACTGTCTGAACGTGTTCGAAAATGAACCCAAGGAGAAAAAGAGTCGATTAGGGACTTTGCTTTTAGTTATCGAGCCCTTTGCAAGCGATGGAAATCTGATTTGGAGGACAGGGACATAGTTAAGATGATACTCAAGAACATAAAACCCTACCTTGCTAGTCATCTTCGTGGACATGTTAGCACTGTGGAAGAACTTGTACGTCTTGGCCACCAGCTAGAAAGAGACCACGAACAACAAACACAATGTGATACCCGAACCATGCCCAAAACCACTACCATGTCAGTTAAAGGAACAGCATCCACCCCACCGGTTGTACAATGTTGGCGCTGCAAACAGCTACATGCCCCAGGCAGCTGTCCACATTATGTCTCCTCAAGCCAACCTACACAATCTGCAAGTCATCAGCCATACTCGAACAGACGAAATTATCATCCACACAAGCCAGGTCCACCTTCTCATAATACAGTGTCTTCAGTATCTACAAAGAACTCAACCACAGATCAGCATAATACCCCCCTTACACCCAGAGAAAAAATTCCCGGAAATTCTGTCTGCATACCACAACAGTTAATGGTACCTGTTAGCATTGGCCCATGGAAATGAAAGGCCATTGTAGACACGGGGGCAAGTTACACCCTCATCCACGAGTCACTATGGAGAAGCTTGTCACAGACACCCCCTGACCTTCAACCTTGGACTCGCGGACCACTCTATTTAGAAAATGGAAAAGCAGAAGTTCCCCTAGGATGGATCAATACAGGTATAAATTTGCACAATCATTCTTTCACAATACCTGCTGCTGTCCTTTCCACACATGCCTTAGCGTATGCGGTAGTCTTAGGATTAGACTTCATTTTCTTCAGTGGCCTACAAATCAATGTGATAGATCAAAAATACTCATTCAAGATTGCGCCCACGGAAGAATATCCTTTTCAACCAGGAGTTGCAAGTGTCCCACCTTGTGTTGACTCATCATGTAAGAAAGCCAAACCAACCAAGCCCAGTTTACACTTGATGACATCTGTACCTCCACCTACACCCTTACCGGTCCTGCAGCAACCTGATATAGTCTGTGATGAGGTGTTAATCAGAAATGCAGTAGACATGGCTCATTTACCACCAGATGGAAAGCAGACCTTACACCATATCCTTACAAGCAACTCAAACAACTTGCCATGGAAGAACAGCTCGGAGAAATGTTGAGTCAAGGAATTGTTGATCCATCACACTCCAGTTGGGCCTCACCAGTGGTTCTGGTTCCTAAGAAAGATGACACATTAAGATTCTGTGTAGATTACAGGAAAATCAATTCAGTTACAGAAACCGATGCATATCCACTCCCAAACATTACAGAAATCCTACAATCACTTTCTGGAGCAGCTATCTTATCAACTATTGATTTAAACAGCGGATATTGGCAAGTAACAATGGATCCCACCAGTAAAGCAAAAACAGCCTTCATCATTCCTGCAGGACTCTTCGAGTTCAACGTTATGCCATTTGGACTTAAAAATGCCCCTGCCACCTTCCAGAGACTTATGGAAATAGTCCTGGGAGAGTTAAAAGGAAAGTTCTGCTTTGTTTATATTGATGACATCATAATTTACTTACCTTCCATAGCACAACACTACCATGATATCCAGGCTGTTCTTCACAAACTAGAGACTGCCGGACTGACAATCAATTTAAAGAAAAGTAGATTCTGTCTTGAGGAAATCAGTTTTCTGGGAAACATTGTAAATGTTTAAGGGATTACAGCAGATCCTAGCAAAATCCAAGCCATCCAATCCTACCCTGTGCCTTAAGAACTTAACACTCTGGGGTCGACGGTGGCGCGGGCGCCGCAAACTCTTTATTTTTCAATCACTCCGCAAAGAGACTTAAATTACTCTGCTGATTTTTGACATACAGATATGATTTATACATCATTTCAAATGTTAAAGTGTCTAGTTTTTTTCTGTCCACTCCCAATAAAAACAGAATGTTGTGCTTTTCGCAAAATTAAGAAAATAAACATGATGCACGTTCTGTTCTCTCTCCCTCAGTGAAGTCCTTTCAGAAACGCGTCAGAAAAATAAACTGTAACTTAACGAATACTTGGTGTAGAAACAAAAGATAAATGTCTACATAATGCTTGGAATGTCTCCTTTTAAATGATATAAGTGAAATTGAAAACAGATATTGTCATTCGGTGTAAACTGTATGAGAAGGAGGAGAAGTACCGTATTTCGCCAGTTACCTCATTATCTGTAATGAGATCGGATCGCCACACCCCCGCGCCATTGAAGTGAATGAGCAGAAACATCCATATGCATGACTCGTGCCTCCTGCAGTCAATGGATATGCAATCCACAATCCAGTCTCATTATTCCTTGTTGTTCCATCAGATTGCACCAAACATGACATCTAAATCCTTATTTCCTTGCGTATGTGTGTCAGTATCTCCAGACGCGAGTGTTTTCTTTGTTCTTCCGTCAAACAGTTCACGCGATTGGAACACACATACACAAACACGCGAGTCAGGAAACTCGACGCGCTTTTTGGTATTCTTATATAATGCGCGATTCCAAACAGTACAATCCTTATTTAGTTGCGTCTAAGCGCATATCTCCGCACAGCAAGTTTATTAAACACAGGATCACTCGCGTGTGCACACATTCACTGCTTTCATGATCAACACGTGAGGTAATGGCGGCGGTTGTAAACAAACATTGATACGTTTACCACGCGTGTCCCTTGTTGTGTTTCTACTATAATGATTACAAATACACAAATAAGAGTCCAGACAACGATAGGCAGTTGTTCTTTTGAGCTTTTTACTGCACAAAAGTAAACCTCTCGCTGGCCAACCAAACACTAACCCTGGGTTGAAGTGTGTTCATGTTAAGATGGCCAAACAGTATCTTTACCATGATTAAGCTACTATGGTTTTTAAAAGGTAACTTATACTTGTGAAATTAATAGAAAATATTTAAATAGAAATATATATAAATATATATAATGTGTGTGTGTGTGTGTGTATTTACATTATATTGAAAAGTAAACCTTATCATGGTTTTACTACAGAGAAAGTTATTCCTGTTGAACATCCACACAAGGCTCATTAGTGGGTCATTATTCAACTCTTTTGTCTCTCAGCTGTCAATCACTGATTATTCAGGAGCTTTCCCGCCTCCATGCATACAGCCTCTCTCAAGCAAAAGTGTCTTAGAAATTGTAAATCAATATCTTGCTTCATGTGATTGAGTAGGCCATATGATTTTCACATCATTTTGAAGAAAAAACTCTAGACTACTAGATCCAGTTTGGAAAGTCTTGGGAAAACATGTTTAGAATGAGTTTTGTGGAGTTATATCAGTGACTTAAAAATTTAGCTTTTTCAAAAACCACGCATAAACATTTTTCTCTCAAAAATACAAACATGTACATACATGTTGATTATATGATATTGTAGCCCAGTTTGTGATGAACACAGTGTTATGAGACTTTTGCCATTAATATGTTTTTAAGCAACTGAAAAAAGCACAAATGTCAGTGCATGTCAAAACTTCCCAAGGGCCCTAAAAACCCCTTAGACCCCAGAGGGTTAAAAGATGTTCAGAGGTTCCTTGGTCTGGCAGGATGGTACCATCGGTTTGTTCCAAACTTTTCAAGGTTGGCTGAACCTCTCAACACTCTGAAGAAAAAGGGACAACAGTTTCAGTGGACACCCTCATGTCAACAAGCTTTTGATCAATTAAAATCTTGCCTTACTTCATCACCAATTCTTGGTCATCCTGACTTTCAGCTCCCCTTTATCGTCTATACAGACGCAAGCGACACTGGCTTGGGTGCTATCCACGCACAACGGAAACCCCTGGGAAACGAAGTTGTGATTGCTTACGCAAGTCGAACTTTAACAGGAGCAGAAATCAATTACAGAGCAACGGAAAAAGAATGTTTGGCCGTTGTTTGGGCACTGGAAAAGTGGCAACACTATTTAGAACTCAGATTATTCACAGTTGTGACTGACCATTCTGCGCTACAGTGGGTAATGAGTTCCACCAAAACCACCAGCCATCTTCTCCGATGGGTCCTACGACTACAGAAATTTGATTTCATCATTGAGTACCGAAAAGGTAAACTTAATGTTTCACCAGATGCTTTATCCAGGATGTCTCCCACTCTCAGTTGTAACCTTGTTGCAAGCAAGCAAAACACAGAACTACCTTAGTCAGTTGACTTATGGGAAGGACAACAGAAAGACCCTGAAGTGACAAAGCTGCTGCAAGCCCTAGCAGAAAATTCTGATCTGGAAAATCGATACGAAGTTATCAATGAAAAATTGTATCAGAAAACACAACAAACAGATAATCAAATACATTACAGAGTTTACATACCTCATAGTCTCCGAACTTCATTCTTACAGCATTACCATTCCAGTCCTTTAAGTGCCCATGGAGAAATCTTCAAAACCTACAAGAGACTGCAAGAAGTTGCATTCTGGCCAGGAATGTAGTCTAATGTGAAACGTCATGTAAAAACCTGCATAACCTGTCAGAAGTTCAAGAATGATAATCAGAAACCAGCTGGAAAATTACAACAAACCATCACAACCCGACCAAATCAAATGTTAGGAGTGGACATTATGGGACCCTTACCACGAAGCACAAACCAAAATGAATACCTACTGGTTTTCGTTGATTACTACACACGTTGGGTCGAATTATTCCCTATGCGTAATGCCACTGCCCACACTGTTGCCACCATTTTCCGAAAAGAAATCCTAACTAGAGGTGTCCAATTTACCTCATCTGTATTCAAGGAGCTGTGTGAAAACTGGAGCATTAAGATGACGCAGTCCATACCCCGCCTGTATTTTTACAACATTGACATTTAAACTTCATATTTTTCATCTGATTTACCTGAAATAAACCACCAGCACCAAACTGCATCACTGGAGTACACGTGTGTTTTTCTTCGTTGTTCTATTGTTGTATTTTTTGTGTAACGGGTGGTTTGTTGCTATCTGGGGCTATTTTTAGCTCATATGAATCGACAAGGTAAGTCTTGTCTGGCGCCCGAACGTTTAAATAAAGTTTTATTTTTTTTAAAGTGAATTTCACTAGAGGCTATTTGGGAGTGTGGAGAAAACCTTAAGTCACTTGACTTTGTGGCGTCGCGGTAGTGTAACGGACCTGAGACACGACGACCCGGGTTCGAATCTCCCCTATAGCATTTTTTTTTTGTGTATATATAAACTTTAACCAAAGGGCCACGTTACAGCGTGTCAGGAGCATTACCCACAGAACCTTCCGGAAGCATGCCGGTATGTATCTTGAACCAGCAATAATCTACACATGGAAGAAGGAACAAGAAGCAGTGTTGCAGGAGCTAAGCCAGGGGGACAAAGTAATTGTGGGTGGTGACATGAGAGCAGACTCACCAGGTAAATGACTTGTATTTGCGGGGTGCATTTAAGCTGTATGTGCTGATGTCAGTAATTTTTGATAAAATGTATGATTATTAACATCATAATTACACCTATTTGTACTCAAACAAAAATATATTTTTAGGCCATTCAGCAAAGTACGGCAGCTACACTGTTATGGACCTAAAGAACAATATCATATTGGACATGCAGCTGGTCCAAGTAACTACCAAAACCTTAATCTAATGAATTCAAATTTACTTATTAGTTTGATTGTTTTATTTATCTTTGTATTTTATGTCACTTTCTTATTACAGAGCAATGAGGTTGGTGGTAGCTACCACATGGAAAAGGAGAGACTGAAAAGAAGTCTGGAATTTCTGGAGGCACATGGTGTGAAGATTGACTGTATTGTTACCGATCGTCATACACAGATCCAGAAATTCTTGAGGGACCGTAAAGTGACGCAGTTCTATGACGTCTGGCATCTGGAAAAGGGTATCTTTTTCACTATATATAATTTTTTTTAATTTCGCTTGTAAGTACCTCGTTTAGAATAATAAGTGATTACTTCCAGACTACCTAACACAAAGTGATTGTTTTATTTTCAGGTCTGTCAAAGAAGTTGGAAGCAATCGGCAAAGACAAAGACTGTCAAGTGGTGAAAAAGTGGCAGCGGAGCATAAAAAATCATGTCTATTGGACAGCAGCTTCTTCCAAAACAGCTGAGGAGAGAGTAGCGAAATGGTTGTCTATGGTAAACCACATTCAAGATGTTCACGTCCATGACACCCCAGCCTTCCCACGGTGTGTACATGCAACACATGTATCAAAGGACCCCAGCAAGTGGTTTCAACCAGGTATCCACATTAATTTACATTTTTAGTTTTATATTACTGAAGTGATTTGTGATAAGTTCAAAACCTTTTTTTATTAATTGGTAATTGTTTATTTGATTACAGCAACTAAGGCACTGTACACCGTCAAGAAGCTGCTCACAAACAAGAGAATTTTGGAAGCTTTTTACAGCGTAATTTTACGCTTTGCTCCCAAAAACGTTGTTTAATCTTACATTGGAATTGTAAGGGATCTCAGGTTTCGGAAGGGGAACAAAGCTGCACTCGTTCCCGGGTTTCGGACACAATATGTCTGAGAGCGTTGCTAGAGTACGTATATATTGTATTGCAATATGGAGCGTTTAAGTATTAACACTAAATCAAAACTAAACAACAGATTTGTAAATGAAAAGGTTTAATTACAGTACTGACTTAAAGTTACAGTTGAAATGGTTACACTATAAATCAGAAGTGGGGAACCCTGGGTCCTGGAGGGCCACTGTCCTGCAGATTTTTGTTCCAACCCTAATCAAACACACCTGAATTTCATTTACAAGTAATCCTGAAGACTTGAATTAGATTTGTCAGGTGTGTTTAATTAGGGTTGGAACAAAACTCTGCCGGACAATGGCCCTCCAGGACCAGGGTTCCCCACCCCTGCTATAAATGCATGAAATGGTAAATAATACAAACAATTGACTGTTTCCAGTGTATGTGAGATATTACCTGATAAGATAGAGAACAGAGAAAGAAAGTTTAGAAGAAAGAGATTCACACTTGAGAACTGAAATCTAGGCCTAATGGCCCGAACCCCAGAACTTAGGTGAAGAAAGAAAGGAAAGGGAAAAGGCCAATGCAAAGGCAAAAGCTAAAATGCAAAAGCCCAGAGCTCATAAAAACCTTGACCTAAATCCTCTATCCCTTGACCATGTGACTAAACCTAACTTGATACATTCAAATTGACCGATCAGAAGATCACCTTTAACCCCCAATGTACTTGACCAAACCCAACATAATACATTCAAACTGACCAATCAGAAGACCACCTTTAACCCCCACTGTATTGGATAAACAGTTGTGACAATAGTCTTTGATCACTATCAGCATGGGGGTTGTGACAAATTGTGAAAGTAATACATTATTATATTTTTAATCTTACAATCCGCCCTTTGGCAAAATGGGCCATACGTAGAAAGATCCATGGTGACACAGTTCATAAGATTATGCTTTCAGTTGTGTGCAGTGGTCATCTTCAGACTTATTGTCCAAACTGGTTGCTGCTTGATGAGACTTGAAGACGTCCTTCTCCTTTCAGCCCTGCATGAAAGGCTTCATCGAATGGAATTGCACCTTTCATAGTTATGCAGATTTCCATCGATACTTCACACCTTCAAAAGAACAGGCCCTGAAGGGGGACTTCACTTTTGTCCTTCTCTTTGAGGCAACACACAAGATATGAAACAGCAGGAATCCTGTAATTTAAGCAAATGGCACAACAAAAAGCACAGCATATGGCATTTGTTACTCAAGTTTTAAATGGTCAGATTGGTCTTTAGCACTAAATCCCTGTCAAATACATTAAAACATGGTCAAGAAAAAATAATAAAAGCTCTTACATTGTTTTTGGAAACATGTAACTACAATGCTTTTTTAACTTGGCAAATGTTATTTTTAACAACCCACTTTGTCAGTAGGAACAACAACAACAAATTTAGTGTAACCAAATACATGATATTTAAAGATCTTGATTTTCCAGTATAACCAATATAAATGAAAGCAACCAAATGAAAACAAAGAACATGATAGTTTTTAAATGTCTTACATAAAAAGCAAATTAAATGTGAAACATAATAGCAAAATTAATGAAATTATTACACATGAAAAATAAATCTTTATCAAGATTTCAATATTTGAGACATAAAACTAATCAAACTTTATGAAAAGAAACCAAAACAGATGCTTGACATCAGACAGTGTAAAATAATGACTGATGTGAGGCAAATTGTGTTTGCTATGTGATTGAATTTAACCTCTTGAAAAGCACCCCCATTCTGGCCCGAAACCATGAAAATACCTACTTTCACTAAAAGGGCTGTTTTTACTAAACCATTTATAGTATAAGCATAACTGTGGTATCATTAGATAGAAGACACTTTGAGCTTCGTTTTCCATGTTTCAAAATTATTTTAAGATTAAAAAAAAAGTTAGAGAGGCTGAAGTACATTGTAATAAATTTTTTTTTGCATAACATCTTTTTTAACACTAAAAATCTTAATGATAAATATATGTGCGAAACCTATAAATGCAATGAGGCCAAAGCCACAAGTCTAAAGAAGTTATATTTCACGTTTGAAGTCAATAGACCCAAAAATGAGGTTCTTGCAAGAGTTTTTGTAAGACTAGTGCCTTTTCTAAGTGCCAGTCAGCCACAAAATAAAAGTCTTTTGTTTACATGCATACACGTTCGTTCTTTTTATTGTTTATCCTTATATAAGCGTATAAAATGCCGAATCCACACCAGGAAATAAAGCTTCACACAAAGATCGTTGAATTCATGTTCTAATTGGCTACACGTTCTGTCTATCAATATTTTCCATGAAGTCATTGGAGGAACGCGCGAGTCAGATGACGTCACGATATTAGACAGCGCTGTTTGGATATTATGTATTATACTCCCGCCTACTTGTACAATCATGTTTGAGCGCTGGTTTTGAACGCGAGTGTGCTCTCATATACAAGTGTTACGATGTAAATAGTCCTCAGATTGTATATTATAATCTATTACAAGACGTGCATCTGAAATCTGATGTAAACAATGGAAAATATATCCATATTTCACGGATTATACGCATTTGTGTACAAAACTGGTCATTGGATGTACTTTGTTGGAGAGTTTTTATGGGTTATTCACACATCTGAAACAGACTGGATTCGATTCGCGTTCCTTAAACCAGCACAAAGGTAAGGAGTCAGTTTATATTATGCATGTTGTTATCTGGACTTCTGTAATAAAATACTATATTTATGATACTAGAGCAATTTAATCTCAAAAAGGACACCATACACTGACGCTAAACCCTTAGACCTTTTAAACGATGTATAGTAGTGTTATTATTATTGTTGTTTGTACACAGTAGGCTATATATATATTGTTAGCAGCATTAAAAAAAACTGACGTCCTTCCGTCCGCGAGCTAGTGCGCGTCGAGAGGTTAACTGAGGCTATGTGTGAATACCATGTGACAAATTGTGAAAGTAATACATTCCTATATTTTTAATCTTACAGAAGGTTATGCAGGTGCGTATTACAGTATTTATGTGTTTTAAATCTCTAAAGATGTCTCTTACCTTTTGCTAATGTAATTTTTATTTTTTACTCTAGACTGTACTTGGCATGTATGTATTTCAATGAGAACTCCAACCGTCCTCAGGCTAAAACAAAAATGGGAAAGCCAGTGTATAGGCTTTTGTTTCCCAAAGCCAAAAAGGGGGAATACTCCACACGTCCATTAAAGAGACAGGCAACATATTGTAAGTTGTTTAAATATATTTATTTATTTACACACACACACACACACACACACACACACACACACACACACACACAAAGTGAATAAAAAAACAATCATTAAATCATTAATTATATCACACATGCATTTTTATTTTACATGCTATGTCTACAGATTGATGGACTTCCTGTTTGAAAAGGTGATCCTTGATCCTCTTCCCTACATGGAGGAGATTCACAAAATCAAGGTCCCAGAAACACTCTCATCCCAGTATGAGAGACCCTCCATGGAAGAAGCCATCTCAAGACATAAATCTCGGTTCAGTCAAGGGGAGGTCTAAATCCAACGTAACTGCCTGCCGCGTCAGGAAACTCTTGCCGTATACGTTGGACGACGCAAGATGGGATAACAACCCTGTTACTCCTTCCCAGATAGCCCCAGCACCAGCTCACAAAACTTCTGTATGCCAAGTGCCTGTAATGCCTAAAGTAAAAGATATAAACAAAGTCAGAGGCATTGCATTATTTTAAGTTATTGTTGTAATTTACAGAGTTTTTATATTTTGTTAATTTTTAACCTCTCGACGCGCACTAGCTCGCGGACGGAAGGACGTCAGTTTTTTTTATGCTGCTAACAATATATATATAGCCTACTGTGTACAAACAATAATAATAATAACACTACTATACATCGTTTAAAAGGTCTAAGGGTTTAGCATCAGTGTATGGTGTCTGTTTTGAGATAAATTGCTCTAGTATCATAAATATAGTGTTTTATTACAGAAGTCCAGATAACAACATGCATAATATAAACTGACTCCTTACCTTTGTGCTGGTATAAGGAACGCGAATCGAATCCAGTCTGTTTCAGATGTGTGAATAACCCATAAAAACTCTCCAACAAAGTACATCCAATGACCACTGTTGTCCACAAATGCGTATAATCCGTGAAATATGGATATATTTTCCATTGTTTACATCAGATTTCAGATGCACGTCTTGTAATAGATTATAATATACAATCTGAGGACTATTTACATCGTAACACTTGTATATGAGAGCACACTTGCGTTCAAAACCAGCGCTCAAACTTGATTGTACAAGTAGGCGGGAGTATAATACATAATATCCAAACAGCGCTGTCTAATATCGTGACGTCATCTGACTCACGCGTTCCTCCAATGACTTCATGGAAAATATTGATAGACAGAACGTGTAGCCAATTAGAACACAAATTCAACGATCTTTGTGTGAAGCTTTATTTCCTGGTGTGGATACGGCATTTTATACGCTTATATAAGGATAAACAATAAAAAGAACGAACGTGTATGCATGTAAACAAAAGACTTTTATTTTGTGGCTGACTGGCAGTTAGAAAAGGCACTAGTCTTACAAAAACTCTTGCAAGAACCTCATTTTTGGGTCTATTGACTTCAAACGTGAAATATAACTTCTTTAGACTTGTGGCTTTGGCCTCATTGCATTTCTAGGTTTCACACATATATTTATCATTAAGATTTTTAGTGTTAAAAAAGATGTTATGCAAAAAAAAAATATTACAATGTACTTCAGCCTCTCTAACTTTTTTTTTTATTATCTTAAAATAATTTTGAAACATGGAAAACGAAGCTCAAAGTGTCTTCTATCTAATGATACCACAGTTATGCTTATACTATAAATGGTTTGGTAAAAACAGCCCTTTTAGTGAAAGTAGGTATTTTCATGGTTTCGGGCCAGAATGGGGCTGCTTTTCAAGAGGTTAATAAAACTTATAAAACATTGCTGCTTTTTAAATATATTTTTAAGACAATAAAGTGTGTTTACTTTTACTTGTAGTGTCTTGATTAAAAAACTTATTTTACTGAAAACACAGTAATTGTAAGACTTCTATGACATAATATGAATCTTACTGTTCTATTCCCCTCAGTCTCAGGGGACCATAATCAGCTCTGTAGATATTTAATGCATTCTGTAGTGAATAAATATTCAGGCATACTGGTTCAAAGCCTGGGTGAAGGGTCATGCAGGTAGTGTGTCTGGTACCTGGTTAATCCTTCTAACGACCTAAAAACAAGAACAGTAATTACATAACGTACACACTTGTAATGAAAATAATAATTCTGTGCATCTGACTTACTTTGGGAATCTCCATACAGCAAATATTTTCTTGCTCTGTTGGCATGACAACACACTTTTCACAGGTACACCTACAGAATATTGATAGTAAGTGATTAGTTGTGATTTTTTTTTAAATGCAGTGTAACTGACTATGTAAACTTGTTTAAATTTACTAAAAAAAAAATCGTAATCGCGCTGAACTTAAAAGACAACGCATTTTTTATAATATAACGGAGATACGTAACATTACAACATTACGTGTTTATAAGGTTTATGTGGTTTGTGAGGCTTTTGTAGTAAGAATAGCTTTAACTTTGATGATAATTATTTGAATTTTGAATTATAACTTCCAGTAACATCTTCAGTTACATTAGAGGCACAGCAACCTCACAAGTATATTTGTAAAATAAAAAGTTAGTAATAAAGATTTACCACGCTGTAACAGGCTGGAGCATCCTCCTTATTTGAGGTGTAGGTTCATCGTCTTGGTATTCTGGACCAGACTCTGGCTCGAACATACAACCCCAAAACAGAAAAAGTTGGGACACAGTAGAAATTGTGAGTAAAAAAGGAATGGAATAATTTACAAATCTCATAAACTTATATTTTATTCACAGTAGTATATAGATAACATATCAAATGTTGAAAGTGAGATATTTTGAAATGTCATGCCAAATATTGGCTCATTTATGATTTGATGAGAGCTACACATTCCAAAAAAAGTTGGGACAGGTAGCAATAAGAAGCCATAAAAGTTAAATGTACATACAAGGAACAGCTGGAGGAGGACCAATGTTTAGGAATAGGAACGTTGTCCCATTCTTGTCTAAAACAGGCTTCTAGTTGCTCAACTGTCTAAGGTCTTCTTTGTCGCATCTTCCTCTTTGTGATGCACCAAATGTTTTCTGTGGGTGACAGATCTGGACTGCAGGCTGGCCATTTCAGTACTCAGATCCTTCTTCTACGCAGTCTTGATGTTGTAATTGATGCAGTATGTGGTCTGGCATTTGTCATGTTGGAAAATGCAAGGTCTTCCCTGAAAGAGACGACGTCTGAATGGGATCATATGTATCTAGAACTTGGATAAACCTTTCAGCATTGATGGTGCCTTTCCAGATGTGTAAGCTGCCCATGCCACACGTACTCATGCAACCCCAAACCATCAGAGATGCAGGTTTCTGAAATGAGCGCTAATAACAACTTGGGTTGTCATTGTCCTCTTTAGTCCGGATGAAATGGCATCCCAGTTTTTCAAAAAGAACTTCAAATTTTGATTCGTTGGACCACAGAACAGTTTTCCACTTTGCCAAAGTCCATTTTAAATGAGCCTCGCCCAGGGAAAACGCCTGCGCTTCTGGATCATGTTTAGATATGGCTTCTTTTTTGACCTACAGAGTTTTAGCTGGCAACAGCGAATGACACGGTGGATTGTGTTCACTGACAATGTTTTCTGGAAGTATTCCTGAGCCCATGTTATGATTTCCATTACAGTAGCATTCCTGTATGTGATGCAGTGCCGTCTAAGAGCCCGAAGATCACGGGCATCCAGTATGGTTTTCCGGTCTTGACCCTTACGCACAGAGATTGTTCCAGATTCTCTGAATCTTTGGATGATATTATGCACTGTAGATGATGATAACTTCAATCTCATTGCAATTTTTCTCTGAGAAACTCAGAAAACTATTTTTCGCTGCAGCATTTGGGGAATTGGTGATTCTCTGCCCATCTTGACCTCTGAGAGACACTGCCACTCTGAGAGGCTCTTTTTATACCCAATCATGTTGCCAATTGACCTAATAAGTTGCAAATTGGTCTTTCAACTGTTCCTTATATGTACATTTAAATTTTCTGGCCTCTTATTGCTACCTGTCCCAACTTTTTTTGGAATGTGTAGCTCTCATGAAATCCAAAATGAGCCAATATTTGGCATGACTTTTCAAAATTTCTTACTTTCAACATTTGATATGTTATCTATATTCTACTGTGAATAAAATATAAGTTTATGAGATTTGTAAATTAGTCCATTCCTTTTTTACTCACAATTTCTACTGTGTCCCAACTTTTTCTGTTTTTGGGTTGTATAAGGGAGAATCCTGCTGGCTAGCATGTTTCAATATACCGTAGGTGGTTTTCAAAAAAAATTCCATGCGTGTAGTGACGTTGAAAGTTAGGTTACGTTGCAAAACTGTCATCCAATCATGGCACTGGGCGTTACCTTCCTAGTCTTCGACGTGGCTCGCCCTTCCAATCCGACTGTTTCTCAAGACTGCCTCAGAACCACGGTAAAAAACAGCTTATTACTTATTAACTGTGATGTTTTTAAATGTAAAAACAACGCGAAATGCATAAGCAGACATCAAACAACATCATAAAACAATAAAATCGACCAATTCACGACCCCTTTAATGAAAAATTTTATATCAGACCTTTTCTATTGTAAAATATCTCTGAAAATATCCCTGATACTCTCAATTTCCTCAGTGTTCTCTTAGTGTTTAAAATTATTTACTTGATAATACTTGACTACATTGATCTTAGTATGGTTTCATTGAATATTTGGCCCTCATTATACTATGATGAAATAATGTGATTTAATAACAGCCCAGATAGCAATTTTGTTCCGGCCCAGATACAACGAAGAATGACGGCCCTACAGTGGCCCAGTTCTGGATTACAGACAATAGCCCATAACTGGGCCAGAACAGGCCCTACAAACAAGCCTACGATGGCCCTTGCATGGGCAGCCCTCACTTAGCCCCCAGGAAGCCCTCATGCAGCACAACCCCCAGAAATTGCATTTTACATCTTACTTGTAGACTCATTTTCTTACTTTAGGTTTAGATTGTTTCATTTGAAGTCACCCTTATTGTGATCAGTGTTTGTTTTAGTTAAACTTGACTCTTACCTTATTTAGTTTTTGCCTGCTTTAACTCTGTGTTTTTAAGACATGTTGTTTACAGCAAGGAAAAAACAATAGAGCAATTCTTTGATGGTGGTTAGCACTGTTAATAAAGTCTAAACATCATCAACTAGAAAACGTATGTATTAATTTAATGTTTGAACACTTATCAGAAGCATCTTTCTCTGACAATAATGTGATACTACAGTATGGGATCCAGCTCTCTCAGGTTGTTATTCTGAAGAATTTTGAAACACTGACACTTAAAATTAACCGGGGTGTAATGTAGACACACAAGCATCAAGAATCAGAGTATGAATCACAATGATGGTGACAATAAAATGAAAAACTTCATGCTGCAATGCATGCTGGGTATCAACAAATTAAAAATCTCATCCATGATCTCCCCCCAACCATACAAAATATTGGTCTTTTGTCCTGGAGGCTGAGAGGAGTGTCTGAGTTTGGCCATCTATTTGATAATGGTCAAATGAGGTCATTTCAGTCATTAAGGCAGCAATTCAACCTGCCCAGCAATGATTTTTATAAATTTCTTCAATTACGGCATTTTTTAGAATCTAAAGCAGGTAATATACGATTTGATCTTACTGAAGTGGAAAAACAGCTTCTCTCTTCATTTACTCTTAAGAGTAAGATCTCTGAGCTATTTGTTTTGCTGTCCAATATTGGTCCTTCAACGTTCGACGCTCTGAGGGTGATATGGGAAAAGGACTTGGGTTCAGAATTTAGTAATGAGGAGTGGTTATCTGTTTGTACATGTGTTTTCCCCAAAGGTGTCTCAATATCGGCCCACGAACAAAATTTTAAACTTATCCACAGAACTTATCTAACTCCAGTTCGACTTCATAAAATGTTCCCCAACTCTTCCCAATTATGTTTCAAGTGTAAGACAGACATTGGCACAGTGATGCATGTGTTCTGGGATTGTGTTAAAATCAAAAGATACTGGAAAGAGATTCATAAGATTATTCAGAAGATTATTAGAAAGACTTTTGTGTTTTCTCCAATTGTTTATCTTTTGAACTGTAAAGCTGGTCTGTGCCTTAACTGTGACGAAGAAAGTGTACTGAACTTTTGTATATATTTGGCGAAAAAATGTATATTGTTATTATGGTCAACTCCTCAGATCCCCTCAGTCAATATGTGGATAAGTCAAGCTGCCACTCTTTTACCTCTGGAAAAACTAACTTATGATCTGCATCAAAGATCAGATGCTTTTTGGCGAACCTGGTCATCTTTGTGGAACTTTCTGGAAGCTGTTCAGTGACTGATATTTCCTTCAAAAAAAGGAAATATCCTTTTTTTTTGTCTATAAAATGGCCCTGCTAGTTACTTTGATATGCCCTGTTCTGTTATTTTTCTTTTTTATTATTATTTCTTATTATTATATTATTTTTGCATTCTATATGCCCATGTCTGAACATGTGTATATTCAAAGATTGTAAGGTGATGTGGCTGTGTGTATGACTATGAGATACCTGTACCACTGTGTTGTGTTATTGTTACAATAAAAAAAAAAAAATTCTCATCCAGGACTCCCATCATGCACTGCAGTATGGATAAATAATGAACTTTCTACTATGTTCTTTGTCACCATGGTTGAGATTCATACCCTGATTCTTGATGTTTCTACTTCCCAAATATAAAGCAGTTAATTTTTGTTTCTAAAATTCATTAATGGCAAACTCCTATAAAAGTGCTGGATCTCACATACATGATTGACAGTTAAGAAACTTGTGATTAGTAAATTAATTAGATGATGATCTTTAACTTTATGTACCAACCACCACAGAATTGCACTATTACAGTAACAAAACAAATGTGTTTTACAGTATAAACTAGGGATGCACCGAATCCAGATTTTTTAGGTTCGGCCGAATCCACCGTTTAAGATTCGGCTGAATCCGAAACCGAATACCGAATCCTACTCGCATCCTTATTCCATTAACACAGTAAAACACATTGATGAAGTAAACAACGTCAACAGCAGTGTATTTTTCATTTTATTTAATTTTAACTGTACATTCTGCCAGGATGTCAAGTTGGAAAAACTATTTTGACAATTACCATAAGCCTATGCATAATGAAAGCGATGCGTTGCGACACGCTTGTTTTTACAATAAGCAAGCAGCTCCGCGCTGAAAACTATATTTAACTTTGAGTGAGAATCTCCGCTCGTCAATGTCAGGTTTCACACGGCCGTCCAATTACAGTGGAGGAGGGGCGGGAGATTACCACAGCAACCAACCGGTTACAGCTGAAGCATCACAGCTACCAAGCGCTTGGCTGACAAACAGCTGGAATTTGGCGTCCTCAAGGCGTTTTCAGCCGTGTTTAAAAGTTTTGGTGTGTCCAGCCCCCAAGGCTCACTGAAAGAAAAAGCTCATCTCCACGTCAGCACCCGATGTGTGTAATCAACGGCCGCGTGACGTCGACCTGCGTAGCGCAAGCCTAGGGTTTGGTTCGGTGGAAAAAAAATCTAGGATTCGGCCGAATCCGAACCCCGTCAAAAAGCCCAGTATACGGCCGAATCCGAATCCTGGATTCGGTGCATCCCTAGTATAAACACATAGTTAACACAACCAAGGAAAAGGTAGCAGTCAAAAATGCAAGGGTCAAGAGTCCAACTAAAACAAAAACCAATCACAACAATGGTGACTTCAAATGAAACAAAATCTAGACTCTACAAGAAAAGATGTAAAATGCAATATTAGGTTTCAGAAAGAGATTGTGAGAGAGAGGATAACAGAGCTTTTAATTCTGCTTCAGTGTTACTTTTTAACACTCTGTAAGATTTGTACAATACAATACAATATATACATCCAACAGGGTTCATTTAACTCTGGGGGTTTTGCTGTATAAGGGCTTCCTGTGGATGCAGGGCCAGCTCTAAGGGGCCAACGTTTCGCCTGTGAGCAAACCTGCATGGTGCCCTAAGGCTAAGGCTTTCTGGGTTCTGCCCAGAAAAAGGGCCATCATAGGCTTGTTTGTAGGGCCTGTTCTGGCCCAATTCTGGGCCAGTTATGGGCTATTGTCTGTAATCCAGAACTGGGCCACTGTAGGGCCGTCATTCTTCTTGTATGTGGGCCAAGGAAAACTGGTTGTGTGGGCCGGAGCTGGGCCGGAACAAAATTGCTATCTGGGAGATGTCTTTATTTTGTTATATTGAGAAAAAGGTTCGCCTTTTTAACGTATGAACTTAATTGAATTAACATCAATACATGTCTTCAAATGATGTTAATGTATGTGGTGATATGTGAGTATATGTATATACATGTGAGAATCAAGATGTCCATGTATCATATATATAGTATATTCAGTTAGTACGTTTGAGTAATATGTTATATGTTTTACACGGGCATGGTGCAATATATCCTATGGATATGTAAAATTGTATGGTGTGTGTATATATATATATACAGTATATATACACAATAAGCGGGGGAAAATCGCTCGAAAAAAGCGTTTGCCTCCGACGGGCCGCAAAAGAGCCGCCTTCAATATAAAGGCGGCCGAACGGTGGTTGGCCCGCGGCCGCCGCGTCAGACGTGTTCGCGATTACGCCTTCATGACGCTTCTACTGCCTCCAGAGCACCGCAGGTGGTCCGCCGACTCATTGCTATCTGGGTCTCGTCTTATTTTCGTGATCCCAGTCTCATGTCTAGTTTCGTTTTGCAGAGTGTCTCATCTCACCCAGAGAAAATACATTGTCATTACTCATGAAAGATAAATGGTCTTAAACACATGAACGCATGCACACTGGACTATAAAATTGGATTTTATTGTCATGATGGGTCTTAAAAAGGTCTTAAAAAGTCTTAAACCTGCAGAAACCCTGATTCATGTAATAGTGTCACTAAGGTTACATTACATCTATCTAATGACAATGTTACAGTAGGTTTGTCATCTAAAAACAACACTTACCGCAGCTGCAGGTGATCCAATTTATCCTGTCTGTTCTATTGATGTAAAATAAATCTCCGCCCAAGTAACAGTTCATAGAAATCACAACATGTAAATTGGAAATTGTTGGCATTATTTTGTCACTTATTTGGATTAGTATGCTAGATGAAGCCATTTACATCCAGTCTTTGTGCTAAGCTAACTTATTTTTAATTAAGGTTAACTGAGAAGGTTGCTGAACTAGAATCGCGCATCCGAATGCTAGTTGAGGATAGCAAAACCGCTAATGTTACTGTTGCAAATAATCTATCGAGCGAAAAGACTAATGGCTCGGTTCCGACATCAGATGCTAATGTAAATATTACAAATACTGTATCGAGCGCGCATAGTGTTTATCAAAATACACATGGCTCGGTTCCGACATCAGAGTCAAGTCGGTGGTCAAACTGGGTGACTGTCAGCCGGCATAGTCATATAAGGCGTCCTTCTAAGACCCATAACGTTACAGCAATTTCTAACAGATTCGATCCCCTAAGGAGTACACCAGCGGAAACACCTTTTAAAAGTGCCCTATTGTTACATCAGGTACAAATCTGATTAATATAAAATTGGAAAACAATACATTAACAGATAAATCTCGAATGTTAAAATTCGGCCTTCTTAACATTAGATCGCTTACCAATAAAGAACCTATTGTCAATGAAATAATTACAGACCAAAACTTAGATGTACTCTGTTTAACAGAAACCTGGCTTAAAGCAGACGACTACATTAGTTTAAATGAATCCACCCCACAGGCTATTATTATAAACACGAACCTCGATTAAAGCGGAGAGGGGGTGGTGTAGCTACAATATACAACACAATTTTTAAAGTAAACCAAAAATCTGAGCTAAAATTTAAATCATTTGAAGTAATGTTGTGAAATATGGAAATAACTGATCGTAACCACAAACAGCTTTCTTTTGCCTTAGCGACAATCTATAGACCACCGGGCCACCATGCAGATTTCCTTAATGAAATAGCAGATTTCCTATCTGAGCTTGTAGTCACTGTAGATAAAGCTCTTATTGTTGGTGATTTTAATGTCCATGTGGTTAACCCAAAAGACGCATTAGGACGTGCGTTTATAGATGTTCTAAATTCTCTCAATATTAGACAAAACGTGTCAGGGCCAACGCATACTCGTAATCACACATTAGACTTAATCCTGTCACTCGGACTCAATATTAATGACGTCGAAATATCACCTCAGAGTGATGCAGTTTCTGACCATTACCTTGTGTCATACACTGTACTTCTAGATAGGATCACTCAATCCACAACATGCTACCGACTAGCCAGAACAATAATTTCCACCACTAAAGATAGCTTTATTAGCACTCTTCCAGACCTGTCCCAAATGAAACATGTAGCAGATAACTGTGACGATCTAGATATTGTAATAGAAAACCTAAACAATGTCTGTTCTAACACATTGGATGCTGTTGCTCCCATTCGAAAAAAGAGATCAAACAGAAACCAATAGTAAACTTCAACACAATAGTAACGACTTCATGAACTTCTTTTCTAACAAAATTTCGGCTATTAGGGAAAACATCATAGCTACCCAGGCAGCCACCACTCTACCCATTAGTTCACTTAACACTAGACTACCATACGAACATCTTGATTCATTTAAACCTACTACAATAGATGAGCTCTCTAAACTAGTCACATCATCCAAATCATCGTCCTGTATATTAGACCCCGTTCCCACAAAACTACTTAAAGAGGTATTCCCTCTAGTGTCAACCCCGGTTCTAAATATCTTTAACTCATCGCTAAAAATAGGATACGTTCCAACAGCTTTCAAGCTAGCAGTTATTAAACCGCTGATTAAAAAACCACAGCTTGATCAGGGAGAGCTTAATAACTTTAGACCAATCTCAAATCTCCCTTTTCTTTCGAAAATATTAGAAAAAGTAGTGGCAAGCCAGTTACGCACATTCTTGACAAATAATAGTACGTATGAATAGTTCCAATCAGGATTCAGGCCCCACCATAGCACAGAGACAGCGCTGCTTAGAGTTACAAATGACCTCCTGTTAACATCCGATCGTGGTGAAATCTCAATCCTTATATTACTAGACCTTAGTGCAGCCTTTGACACAATAGATCACACAATCTTACTCAATACACTAGAAAACTATGTTGGTATCAGTGGTCAGGCGTTAGCCTGGTTTAGGTCGTATCTAACCAATCGCTATCACTTTGTTTATGTAAATGAGGAAGAGTAATATCACTCCCTGGTTAAATATGGTGTACCGTAGGGATCAGTTTTAGGTCCTATCCTGTTCTCATTATATATGTTACCTCTAGGAGACATTATCAGGAAACATAACATAAGTTTTCACTGCTATGCGGATGATACCCAGCTTTACATCTCCTCACATCCCAGCGAAACCCACACGTTTTCTAAGCTAACAGACTGCATTAGCGATGTTAGTGACTGGATGGCACATAACTTTCTTAAGCTTTAACTCCAATAAGACAGAGATGCTTATTATTGAACCGAATTGCTACAAACATAATATGTCAGATTACAAGTTGCACATAGATGGCTGTACTGTGGTGCCTTCTTCCACGGTTAGGAACTTAGGTGTGATGTTCGACAGCAATTTATCCTTCGATAGTCATATCGGCAACGTCTGCCGCACAGCATTCTTCCATCTTAGAAATATCTCAAAAATACGCCATATACTGTCTACATCTGACGCAGAGAAGCTTATCCATGCTTTTATGACCTCTAGAATAGACTATCGTAACTCGCTACTTGGGGGATGCCATGCAAATCAGGTAAACAAGCTGCAGCTAGTTCAAAACGCTTCTGCAAGAGTGCTTACTCAATCTAAGAAGTATGACCACATAAGTCCAATTCTAGCATCTTTACACTGGCTACCAGTTAATTATCGCATACAATTTAAAATATCACTTATCACCTACAAAGCCTTAAATGGCCTAGCACCCTCATATCTTAGAGAATTACTATCAGAATACAATCCACCACGTGCACTGCGTTCGCAAAACTCTGGTCTCTTAGTTGTCCCTAAAATATCAAAAGTGTCTAAAGGTGGAAGATCCTTTTCCTACTTAGCCCCTAAGCTCTGGAATGATTTACCAACCGTTGTCCGAGAATCAGACACAATAGATACCTTTAAATCTAGACTTAAAACTTTTCTCTTTAACAAGGCATTCACATAACTGTTTTAGTAATGGTACTCATCTCACAATAGATAGCTGGTACAACCTGATAAATAAATAAACTAAATCCTCATTTTCGTCAACATTTCAAAGCATGGTAAATGCTATTAATAATCTTAAGAAAAATGTTTAATCTCTCCTTACTTGTTTACATATGTGCAGCAAACCATGAGCCGAGGCATAAACTTTCAAAAACAAATGTCACGTATAAAATAGAAAAGGCTACATAAGGAAAAGAAACCTACTTTGTGCACATACAAACCACAATACAAGGCCAAAACTTCAAAACTAGACCAATAAAACCCCGAATCGGGCCATTAATTGCCAAGCGCAGAGGAGTGATTGAAAATTATGTATGGCATTATGTTACCACTTGCTCGGCCCTCCACCTGAGGTTTCTGAGTCGAGTAGGGGAGTACTGTGAAGCCCAGACAGGCATCAGGGAGATGGCTGGCGCAGTCACGTCTCCGTCTCACCTTTACTCCCTTGCTCGTCCGGATTTCAATAAAGCTCGGTGGGTATAGATTTGTGGTGTTAAGCCCACTAGTCGGGGGCGGGACTTCATTCCTTAAAAGGGTGTCACTGCATCCATTTCCAAAAACATTCGCCGTCCCGTGCATTTTTCTCGTTCTCCCTAAACCAAACTGTGCAGAGTCTGTCACTGGGATGACGTTGTATCTTTAATACGTATATGTACATGTGTGTGTATGTGTGTGTATATGTATATATATATATATATATATATATATATATATATATATATATATATATATATATATATATGTATGTATGTATGTATGTATGTATATGTATATATACATATGTGTGTGTATGTATGTTTGTGTATATGTACATGTGTATACATATGAATGGCCCCTACGCTAATTGCGTTTTTCTTTCTTCATGTCTCGTCCTTGTCTCCGAGGACAATGAGACAAACAGACCCAGTTCCGGTTAATGTGAAAGTCGGCACACCTCTGACTCATCGGCAGACCGTCAACGTGATGCCCAGCTGATGCATGACCAACGACCACCAGCAGAACCCGCTTAACCTCCCCCTAATCTCCTTAATCGTTTCAATGTATATATAAATATATCTCCCAAGGGTTTTTCCCTCCTAAGACTTTTTTTTACTTCCCCGGCTGAGCCTGGGGTTTTTTTTCTCCTAGGGGGTTTTTCAACCCGGGGAGGCAGCCTTCTTGGGCTTAACTTAGCACCCTCTTCTTTACGTTACATTAGCAATACGCACGCTTATAATGTTGATTCATAGCCGCAGCAAATTTAGCTGCTTTTGCTATCGTGTATTATGTTGTGCTATCTGTCGTCTTTCTATGCTTTCCACTGCTTCTATTATTGTAAAGCTGCTTTGAAACAATCACCAATTGTGAAAAGCGCTATATAAATAAAATTGAATTGAATATTACTGTACAGTAATGCAGAAAAGCGCATCACAACCATGTTAAAGCTATTAAAACATTCAGATGCAAAAATGAACTAAATGTAAAATTAGATATATTAGTTAATGATATTGCGCAAATGCTCTCGGTCTCTTCAAAGGTCTTCGCAAATTATTTTGTTATAAGACTCCGTTATCATACCTCACGTCTCTTCTACTGTAAGTACATGGAAAAAAAATAAGACAAATGATCCGCATTTAAGTCGGATTTTTAAGAAGAATATGTGATTGTTTATGTAACTGGCTAAAGAAAACTTTTCCAACGCAATGTTTGCCAAAAAGCATGCATTTGTATGACATCAAAGTCTATCGCCTAAACACAAATAATCCGTGTCATGTTACTTCAATATCATACAGTATATGCTCAGCATGAAGTTGAGCACACAAATTGTCGTCAGTATGGCCTACATGAAACACGAATGCCATCTACAGGTTTTAGTTTTTCCTGGGTCCCCCACCGAACCCCCCTTCTGCGGGATCTCGCAGAATTCTGGAAGTGGTCGCGGCATTCTGCTCTCTGAGACGCACATTTTTAAAGGCCACATCTGAAGGTCATTATCAATATCTGAATGAGAAATAAACTGACCTCCTAGCATCTGAAATCTCGGTAACTTGTAGGAATCACGTGAGCTACTGTAAGAATGTAATGT
This sequence comes from Paramisgurnus dabryanus, assembly GCF_030506205.2. Classification (NCBI taxonomy): domain Eukaryota; kingdom Metazoa; phylum Chordata; class Actinopteri; order Cypriniformes; family Cobitidae; genus Paramisgurnus; species Paramisgurnus dabryanus. Next base: position 13,352,486 of record NC_133338.1, on the reverse strand, counting down.
TCTATAATATCTCGTTGTACAATCGTAAATATAAAAATATATTTATTTGGTGTACCCAAATTTCGGCTGCTCATCATCTTTATGTGGTTGGAAGTAGGTTGACAAAATGAGTGCAATGGCACCGCCCTTGTTGTCTTGAAAAATAAGGTAAATACTCCTATTTGGTTTTAAACTAAACCACGTCAGATTTTCTGCCACGGGATGAGAGCTTATTAACTATGAAAACAAAAACTTATTTTTGATAATTATTATTTTATTTCACTTAGTTTTTCAATAACTGTTTCTTGTTTTGTTTTGTTTTGTTTTGTTTTAGTTTTTCATTTATTATGAATTTTAAATTTTATTTTAGTTAACGTTTTTTAGCTGATAGTCTTAGTTTCAGTTTTCGTTTACGAAAATAACCTTGTGTGCACGTCTGATATGTGCACGCTCCTCTGCACGCGCTTCTTCAGGCACCGCTCTTCACCAGTACCTACTTTCTCTTGTGCTCAGCAAAAAGTGTGAACTCAAGTCATTTTAAAAATAACGGTCATTTCGATTTACATCAGAGACCTAATTTATATGGGCTTTTTTTCTCTTTCCTCATTTAGTAACTTAAATATGTGAGAAGGAAAATTTGAGTAATTTCTGATCGATTTGACATGTCTATATAAGGAGAATATGATGTTAGAAGCTTTTGATTATTGTACAAACGGATAGATGACTAACTGTTGTGGTAAGATCTGTTATGAAATGTTTATTTGTCATTTCGTTTTTACCTCAGAGTCTACCATTATTCGATTTCTTTTTTCTTTGTTCATTTAGTAACTTAAATATGTGAGAACGAAAATATATTTTAGTGATTTCCAACAGAGAATAAGAAGCTTTTGATTGTTGTAAAAACTGAGAGCTAGGCGGCTAAAATGATCCGTTAAGCTAAAGTGAATGAAATGTTTATTTATTTGTCATTTCGTTTCACCCCAAAGTCTAACAACATTCTAGCGATTTCTTTTTCTCTTTCTTCATGAAGTAACTTATGTGAGAACGAAAATGTATTTTAGTGATTTTCGTCTATATGAAGAAATGATGTATGAAGCTTTTGATTGTTTTCAATTTAAATAACATAGAAGGGACTTTGGTAAGATCTTGGCCCGGTTGCATAAAGCACCTTAAGTTTTTCCCTTAAGTATGACACTTAAGGGGTAAATTCCCCTTACCTACTGCAAGAGAATAATTTAAGGATGTTGCATATAATCCCTTAAATGTCTCTTAGGTAAGGGTTATTGTTAAATGTTTCATGACAGTGACCCAGGTTTATTGTTATAAAATACTATTGTTGCCATGGAGATGCAACAGAAAAAAACTTTTTTCTGCAACATCCTTAAAGGGGACATATTATGAAAATCTGACTTTTTCCATGTTTAACTGCTATAATTGTGTCCCCAGTGCTTCTATCAACCTAGAAAATGTGAAAAAGATCAACCCAATAACTTAGTTTTGGTAAACCATTCTCTGCAAGCATGTGAAAAAATAGGTCATTGTAATTTGGCTCCTATTGTGATGTCAGAATAAGGTAATACCGCCCCCTGTATGTGCACTATCCAAACACAGCACTGCCATTTAGTTCAGAGAGAAAGAGAGAGAAAAGAAGGACTTGACAGCACAATTGAGTTTCAATTACAACAAACCACCATCATTGTGATCAGTGTTTGCACTTCAGCCGCTCATTTGCATTTTAAATGACACACCCAAAACGGCACACTTTTGCTCAGACCTAGATTAAGACTTAGTTTACATCTTTAAAAAAATCTCATAATATGTCCCCTTTAAGTTTAAATGAAACATAAGGGTGAGCTTAAGGGAATATTACACTTAAGGTGCTTTATGCAACCGGGCCCTGTTACTCTAAAGTGAACAAAATGTTTATTCCTTTTTTAAATAAATAACTATTTTAAGTCATCTATTGTGTTGAAGTCACTGGTTATTTATGTATTTGATAAAACATAATGTTATATAAATACAATGTGTGGTGTACCCAAATTTGTTAAGGTATTTTTATTTAAAATAACCTGTGTTGTAATACATTCGTATATTTCAATAGACAATTATATAATAAAATAATAATAATGCATTTAATTATTATAGTTTTTATTAAATATATTGTTTAATTCCTCCGTATTATATGGACATGTTTTACACGTATTTTAGATAGATATGATAGATTTAAACACAGAGCTACGTGACTTCGGAGCAGATCCGCCCTGGAGTTTATTGCTATATTGGGTCGTATTACACTTTGAATTACAAAAAATCTAGCCTAAATACATTTCAGACCTGTATCTTTATACAGGTTTTTAAAACAATGTCTATGTCTCAGACTATTTGGATTGGTAAAGGTGACTGACAAGATTGTAGATTATAGATAGCATCTATAAAAGCAAATGTACTTAGAAAGAGAACACAGAGCTTGTTAACATAATTATGTTGGACATATGGCAAACAATTAAAGAGCACCAATTATGCTAATAAATTGGCACGTTAGCACGTTATTGTAATATCCCATAGTACATACATGTTATTAAAACTTGAACTAATGCATTGTGAGTCTTATAAATTGCTTACATACCTCACCGATTTCCCACTGTCTGGAAAACGCTCGGTTTAGTTCCTGTCTCCGCCTCCCAAAATGTCTAGTGTAATCGGATTGGTCAGATGACTACTCAACTGTTATTGGTCAGCTGGGTTCGGCGTGTGTTTGAAAGGTTACGCCCCTGACTACGCGTGGGTTGACACAGATTCTGACTGAGAGTCACAGCCTCAGAGGCATCGTAAACAAGCGTTATATTTCTCTATAAACGATGGTGTCTGTACTGCCTTACCACTTCGAGCTCGATCCAGAGAGTTCAGAAGGCCGTTACGATATAAACGATCTCCGTCAATGAATGCGATTGGATTTAACTTTTTTAGGTGTCCTTAGCTCTGCCAGAATGCTAAACGAAGACGAAAATGTGTTGCAAAGACATCCAAAAGGTAATTATAACATACTACATAACTATATGGAAACACCAAATGTAGCACATAGAAAGTATTTTTTGAAATGATTATAAAACGATTTCACTTGGTGATTTCTACATTATTTTACTCTAGTAAAATTTATTATAAGACTGCTTACATACTATATTACTGTGCAAACTATATGGAAACACCAAATGTAGCACATATAAAGTATTTGTTGAAATGATTATAAAACGATTTCACTTGGTAATTTCTACATTATTTTACTATAGTAAACTTAATTATAAAATACTGCTTACATACTATTTTACTGTGCAAACTATATGGAAACACCAAATGTAGCACAAAAAAAGTTTTAATTGAAATGAATGTTAGTTCTACATTATTTTACTATGGTAAACTTTATTATGAAAGACTGTGCTATGTTTTTACTTACTAGGTTTTAAGGAGAATGCAACAGGTTCCAGGGCCTCTTACCTGCGTGATTCATCATCCAGGTTTTGCACAAATTGTCTAAATCCCTACACACAGAACATTTATTGTACCGACTATAAGCCTTTGAGGTGCAGGACTAGAGTAAGTTTTATTACATTTTTAAACCAATAACACTAAAGTATTATTATAGTAACAAAGTACCCAAAAGAACAAAAGATGTAACTTTAAAGAAAATATAGTAGTCAGTCAAAAGTTTATTTATTACAAATATATATTTAAATGTTAAACAATATACAAATAAACATACTTTAGTAACCATATTGTGCTCTTCTTTCAAAAATTGTTCAATTCACTTCTTACAGCTATCTATTCAGATAAATGGCATATCAAAGCTTTGTCAGCTGATGCTATCTAAGATGACACTTTAGGGTTATCACCCTGTCGTGTGTTGTTCTCCAGATACGCTTGGAGCTTCCTGATCGGAATGTTGGCTTCCGACGACCCCTGCACTCAAGATGGCATGCAATCACGTCCTCCTTTGAAGGTCTCTCAAACTGTGATGCCAGGTCCATTGGAATCGGGGTTTCCTTCAGCTTATCTTCAAATACCTCAGCAAACAGAAGCCTGATCACATCATCCACATAACTGTAGAAATATTGCGGTCAATAAATCTTTTGTTTTGATCATTTATTTCCCTGCTTCATACATTAAGTTTTTAATTATGAATGTATTTGAAATAAAACATTACTGCTTACGGTATGTCATTTGTGTGTTTTGGGAACATAGCCTTGTACTTTTCCTCTCCTGCTTTTGTTACGGCTTGGTGACATTGTAATGGATGGCTGCAAGGTACAACCTGTAAAAATATAAGCAAGCATAAATTTATTGTAAAAGTAAATACTACTTTATTTAACACAGTTACTAAAATACTTAAATACCTGCATAGCATTCCAATAAATGAGAAAATCAATTTTTTTTGCTGCAAATCTGAAATCTCAGGCTATGGACGGCAAAGGCATCCACTGATGATGGTGATGGAAACATTGTGAAACGATGCTACTGTCTGGGTTCCTATTATTATGCAGAGAAAAAAAACTTTGTCATCATCAGTTATACATCTAAGACTGGTAGTGGTTTCATTAGCTAAATACATCATTTGTGTTACACACCTTTGCTCCTCATATGCCAGTCTGACTCCTTGTACTGTGTGTTATGATGTTGCATGTTTGCATACAGTGTAGAAGGATTTGTCCAGCTGCGAATCTAAGATATAGACAAATAAAACAAACATGTATTCAGTCAAAAAGACATATTATAACAATAGAGTACAACGACTATAACTCGTTAGACTATTCATTAAAACGTAAATGTATTACATATTACATGGCCCAACATTAGCAACACACATTACGTGTTTACTTCGTTTCAAAATCTAAGAAAGCTTCAAGTAAAAACAACAGTAAAATACATATAACTTTAAACAAATCATCTGTACTTAGAGTTTCTTGAGTTTGATCATGAGAACAAATTTTACCGGTAACAGTTTATCTGGTAACTTAGCAAGTTTGTAAACATGTCTTAACCAACATCGATAAAAAAACGATAGTCTGCATAATTCAACATACACGTGTGTAAATATGGTACGTTGTTTATGAAATACAGTATTACAACACAAAACAGTTCGCTTGCAAGCTTAGCTCTACACGCACATTATGTTAATCTCCGGTTACCGGTTACGTAATGTACAGTAAAAGGCAAATAATAAACGTGAATACTTACAGCCTGTGATCCAGAAGTGCACAGTAACGTTAATCCAACTTTCAGGAGGAGACGTCCAGCTTCGGTTCATGAGAAGCAGTTATTGTGAAAACTCCGTGAACAACTTCTGACTGGATTTTTCCGGAACCGTATTAAACATGATGTCCTCTGTGGAAGTCCATAAAGTGCTATTTTGCCCTTGCATCTAAAGAGACAGCGTCTACTCGAGAGATTTAATCGCTTAAACGATGAAACAAGAGTTTGCAAACAGAGTCAAAGCAGGGACTCACAACCTCCGCCATTTTAGCTCTCTTCTGACTCGGCGCTCCCCACCCTCGTCTTTGAGGGCGTACCCAAGCAAAGCAGAGAGGGCTGAACTATGATAATGTTGGTCTTATCTACGTCACTAATCCCAGGAAGTAAACTGTTGCCTACAATCCGAGTGTTTTTTGTAGTCCTCGAACGTTAGAGACGATAACTCGCGTCATCGTTTTCTTTGAGGTATGTACTTTTTGAATATCGTTAGCATGTACTAATACACACTTACACACAAAATGATGTTTAAAAACGTGTATCCCATAATAGGTGCTCTTTAAAAGAGTGTAGTTTAAGTAAAAACATATACTCAATCTTTTCCCGTCTGATGTTGAGTAAATGAAATTATTTTAAAAAGTCTCTGGAAAAAGCACTTGTAAACAAATTCAAAGGCCTGTGGTGTGACCATATATTTATAATTGTTTTAAAATGTTTCACTTCATTAGTGTACTGTTCTAAAATCATTTAAAAAAGTCATCAAATATTTTGTATTGTTTTTTTTTTTTTTGCCTAGAAATTAGAACAAATATTCTTCCTGATCATTTATTGTCTGTGCATAAGTACATGGATGTTGTTGGAGAGGATGCTACCTCAATAGAGAGACATGTAAAAGTCCTACAGGACCAATATTGAAAGCCAAATACTTGCATTGTTGAAGAGCAAATGAGGATGGCATTTGCCTTAAAGCAGAAGAATATTACTAGTGGAATATTAAAGAGATGCTGTCACCCCATGAGTCCATCAGGGGTTAGTGTGCAAATGATAAAAGTCTTTTATATGATAAAAGATAAAAGAGAGCGGGGTTGGTTGGCACACTTTTCACTCATATTTCTCAGTCATGTTATATATTAAAAAAGTCTAACGAGTAACAACATTAAGGTTAAGATCTTAGCTAATCATCAGATACATTTAATGTTCACAGATGATTCCTATTTTTTTATTCATCATTAAAGTCATGTTGTGCACCTGTGCCAACCAGCCCCAGATGCTATAGTAGGGGTGTAAAGATTAACCGTGCAAATGCACGTTTTCTCAATGCATGAAAATGAATGAATTAAGGTGAAATCCCGGCACATCCAAAAGCCAAGGGGCGCTCTCGTGCAGAAACACTTTGTGCCACAGAAGAAGAAGCTTTTCAAACGCTATTCCAGGAAATGTCTAGAGGAATATTTATATCGCTGTTCTTCAAATTGTTTCTGGTATTTTCATGATAATAAAGAATATTTTGAATGATTTTTGTTTAACGAGTGCTTTTTTAAATGCACGTTATAAACGACTCCGATTCATAATGATTTAAGATTGATAAGGACTTCCTCCTGACCAAATGCCGTAGTACACGCACAAGCTGTGCATGAAACACATAATCACAGCCTTGCGATTCAGAATCGGTTTCAGACAGCATTTCAATGGGACACACGATTAATGGTTACATCCCTATGCTATAGTTACAAATAATGAGGTGACAAATATAAAGAACTTAAGCATTTAATTCAAAACAGAATCAGAAAAACATTCCAAAAAATTTTCGCCCATTTTAGCCAAATTATTAACCATGTTAGTATTAGAGATGCGCGGTTGGCGGTCACAGCCGCGGACTCCGCGGATCGGGCGGATGACGTGACGAAAAATAATATTTTAATTAAATTCGGGTGGGTGGCGGATTGACTGCTTGCTATTAGCTGTGTCCTTCTAAGCATGCAACCTTAAAAGGTGAGCACTCTGGCTTTCAAGGTGGCAGTCTCAGAAGTTCGCGAAGACAACTGAAATGAGACGGTCTAGCCTTCTGAGGACCCATTATTTGCGTCACCTGTTGCACGCGCCCCCAGTAGCCACCCACCGCGCCTGTCAGCAGAAAACAGCGGAGACATGTCTGACTTATTAAAATGAATATGTAATCAGAAAAATATTAATTTATTTTAGAAAATATGACACATTGATGTTGATTAAACTATTCAACAGTATATCAAATAATCAACCTTAGAAATACACGCAACATAAACAGAATAATATTAACACAAAACATAACTTATAATACTAAAACAGTGACAAGAAAAAGTTTTCTAATAAATACACAATTTTATTGAATAAAGGTTTGTATTGTTTGGGATAGCCTCAGCTGTTAAGGATCCATTCGTTCTATCATTAACAGCGCGGAGAAATGAGGACGCATTTTGACACAGCTCTATTGACACAGCTCTTATCAACCCCGGCGAAGGAGGTACGTGGCAAACTCAAAAAATGAGAATTAAAAACAAAGGAAATAGAAGGTCAGAAAAGAGTTGCCTGAAATAAGTTTTACAAAGTGGTAAATCAGGATGACACCAGTGCAGGCTATATTTGTGCGTTTAATTTAGGCTATTTAATATTTATTTATTTATTTTTGTCCCTGTGTGCCGAACGGAGACGGAGTTCACTGCTGATATTAGATCTTTCTAGTCTCGCGGCTGTCATCAGCAGCACTTTGCCTCGCCCAGTCAGCAGATGGCGGGCGGGTGCGGTTTTGAAAACTGGTCAGAAACGTTGGTGCGGATGGATGGCGGATGGATGATGAGTTTTGTGATGCAGTTGCGGATGAAATAATAGCCCATCCGCGCATCTCCAGTTAGTATGCAGGGGCGGACTGGCCATCTGGCAAACCGGGCAGTTTCCCGGTGGGCCGACATACTTTTTGGGCCGATGCATCTCATACTATCTTTGTCAGAGCAGCCCATTTAGCGTCTTTTTTTCTAGACAGACCGGCCCACTGACATTTAAGCAGCAGCCCATAGGTTTTTTTTTTTTTAAACGACATTAAGCTGGCCCAATGACTGACCAGCACAGTTTATTGTCCTTTTTTTCCCTAGATAGACCGTCCCATTCACATTTAAGCAGCAGCCCAGTCGTTATTATTTTTTTTTTTAATGACATTAAGTTGGCCTAATCACCACTTTGGTCTCTGTGCAAGCGAGCGTGCATCGTCGGTCAGTTCACGTGTCAAAATATATATACAGAGAGAGAGAGAGATGGAGAATAAACGCAAGGGAGGCGCAAAAAAAAACTGCACGACAAAAAGAAGCAAGCAGTCTCTTCAGGCAGACACTGCAAAATGTGTTAATCAACTCGCGTCGCTGGTGATGATGATGATGGTGGCGGCACTGGAAGCACCAGCACGCAAAGTGTCAGTGAGGGGGAGAGACGAGGGAGAAGTGAGTGTAGTGCCTGCGGTAAGCAGAACTGCTTTCAAAACACAAGTTTAGAAAGATACCCCTTGATAAAACTGAGTCAAAAACACAAAATATGGTGATAAAGCTGCAATAAAATAATAGCACTCTTTGCTCTGTCACTACGAGTGTATCTGATTCGTAGATTTTTCTTTTATTGTCTGTTTCAAAACGTATCATTTCTCTTCAAGCAGAATCAAACAATCTGGGAGATCTGCTTACAGAATAATATATGTTTATTGTATATAACAACACACTTGACAGATAATGGTAAAAATCTCTATTACTGTAATCACACTAGTTTAGTTCAGTGAATGTAGTGAATAATTTCCTGTAAGTACTGCAAGTAATAATCTGTTTTTTAATATTACTGTAAGCAGCACTTGTATTTTGTAAAAAGTCAGCAATTCAATGGCAAATTTTGCCAATTGCATGAAGCTTGTTTTAGGATTCATAAGTGTGTATTATACAGTTTTATTGCATTAATAAATAACACATTCTAGAAGTGTTTGTTGTGTCAACTTTCACTCTTTTCTACCTGCTATTAATTGGGTTTAGTTCTTTTATGGAATTGGAGTTGATATTTCTATACATATTTAAAGGCGTGCAAAGATGGGTGGTATTTGTAATTATACACTGCAGAAAATGATTTTTAAGAAAAAAAATTCTTAGTATTTTTGTCTTGTTTTCAGTAAAACTACCTAAAAATTCTTAAAATAAGATGTTTTTTCTTGATGAGCTAAATGACCCAAGAAAATAAGTCCAAGACCAAATATTTTAAATTAAAGTGATTTTGTGCATAAAACAAGCAAAAAAAATTCCCCAATGGGGTAAGCAAATTTTTCTTGCATTTAGTGTTTAAGAAAAATTTTAGATTTTTTTGCTTACCCCATTGGCAGATTTGTTTGCTTGTTTTATGCACAAAATCGCTTAAATTTGATGTTTTTGGTCTAAAAACTAGATATATTTTCTTGGTCATTTTGTTCATCAAGAAAAATCTTAATTTAAATTTTTTTTTGATAATTTAACTGAAAACAAGACAAAAATACTAAGAATTTCTTTTCTTGAAAATCATTTTTGCAGTGTATGTAGTGTGAGCCGGTTTGGGCCAAAATGCCATGGCCGAATTTTTGTCCCAGTCCAGCCCTGTTAGTATGTGTGTGTAAGTGTGTGAGTTTATGTGTGTGTGTGTAGTATTAGGAGTAACAGGAATAATGCAGTATGCAAATGTGTCAACCAACCCCCAAATCAGTGTGTCAACAAACCCCACCCACATTAGGACACACCAATTAACTGAAATGATGTTAGCCACATATAATCACTCATCATTTTAAATTTCATGTCAAAATATAGGTGATCCTATCTCTATCAACTAAAATCCTTACATTTTTTATATAGCTCTGTCTGTCATAGTTCTAAAATGTATTTAGTGTGGGGAACTGTTTTTTTGTTTTGACACTGTTAAATATAAAAGCTATCCACACCTAAACAGTCAGTGACCATTTTATGAGTGTGTTCAGGTCAAGAGGGCAGTCATTTTAATGTCAGATTTTTGTGGCAGGGCCCTTTAGTGTACTGTAATTGAACTGTGTGCCAACCAATCCTTGACCCAAACAGCCCCGCTCTCCCCTACACAAACCCATTATCATGTACAGTAGGACACTGTATAAAATCCTGATTTTCTTATGCCTGTCTTTTAACTAATTTCAACGTTGTCAAGAAATGAATTTCCTGTACAAGTCTGTAAACATTTCCAGGACAATTTCGGAAACATTGCATCTAGTGTGTTACAGTTTGCTCAGGGGAAATCTCTTTTTTCAAAGCTCCAGGAAGAAGCTAAAAAATAATCTCTCATTGAAGACCATATTGGTAATCTTTACTTTACCCTTATGTTGTTCCAAACCTGTAAGACTTTTATTCATCTTTGTAACACAAACAATATAGTACTTTAAGTCTGATAGCTTGCCCCTTGATTGACGGCTTACACAACTCCAGGCTCAAAGAGTTTGTATTATCTTATTATGTCATATTTTTGTTCCAGAAATTGATTTCACAGGAGCATTTCTCATGTTGCCTTGTCTAACCAAGACTTCAGGCCTCAAGACTTATTATACATGTTCAAAGAGTTTTGTAAATGAAAATTTGACATGAGTGAATAGTTCAGTACACACTGGTAGATTTGAGTGGTAATAAGACTGGAAGTTACTCGGATCTTCCTATTTGTGAGGTATAAAGGAAATACTGTTCTCTTGAGGACAAAAATGTGGGACCAAACAATGAGCTGAACCAACCCAGTCTCACCCCATTTCGTCAATATTTGACGACACTTGACCATTCGTCATATGTTGACGTGAAGGGTATACCTTTCGCGTCATTTTTTGACGAACTGGGGACTTCAATACTATTACGTCCGTTGCATTCTCTTTCCTATTTTATTACCATTTGCGCGTCGGTTTAGGGTTAGATTTACATAATGACATCCCTACCCAAACCTAACTCTAACCCCAACGCCAGGTGACAACTGTTTCTAACCCCAACGCCAGGTGACAACTGTTTAATTTCGCGTACACTGTTTTATTTTGCGTAATCTAACCCTAAACCGACGCGCAAATGGTAATAAAATAGGAAAGAGAATGCAACGGACGTAATAGTATTGAAGTCCCCAGTTCGTCAAAAAAATGACGCGAAAGGTATACCCTTCACGTCAACATATGACGAATGGTCAAGTGTCGTCAAATATTGACGAAATGGGGTGAGACTGTGTTAGCTGAACATAGAAAAAGATGACCTTGTACTAAAAGATTATAGAAATTGACTTTATTTAAAAAAACGTAAATTAATTACAGGTAACCCACAAGCCCTAAAGCTACAAATTTATGAACATAAATTGGAAATATGTCATCTCTGGAAGTAAATACTGTTTTGTTGCAACATTTTCTTCTTTTTTATTATTCCATGTTTGAAATTAATCATATAAAAAATTGTTACAATAGGTCTCACAGGCTGCATAAAATGAGGGGGCAGGTCGGATTTGGAGAAAATTGTATGTTGTCTGTTGTGAGGGAACACATGCTTGTGCTGCACTATTGAAGCAAAAAAAAAAAAAACGTACTGGACTGTGATTAGGTAACTTTACTATGTGTGTGTGTGTGTGTGTGTGTGTGTGCATCTTGTACCAGACATTGCTTTAACCAAAATGTCTTTGACGAATATATTTTTTGCAGGAAAAAGGAAAAATGTGGAAAAAGTCCTTGTCCAGTTGGTGGCAAGGGCGTTGACCTAATGTAGAACTGTGCAGCTGATCTATGTGAAGTTCTGTGAGAGTGCAAATACTAAGCACTGGTCTCTAAACTAAGTCACTTGGTCAAAATCTCCCAATTCCAATCGCTAAGTCACACTAATGCCAACCAAGCAACTCAGATCACGCATGCAGCTACGAGTCTACGACGCCTCTGCTCGCAAAAGCGATTGTGCATCGTCGGTTAGTTCACGTGTCAAAATATATATATATATATATAGAGAGAGAGAGAGAGATGGAGAATAAACGCAAGGGAGGCGCAAAAAAACTGTGCGACAAAAAGAAGCAAGCAGTCTCTTCAGGCAGACACTGCAAAATGTGTTAATCAACTCGCGTCGCTGGTGATGATGATGATGGTGGCGGCACTGGAAGCACCAGCACGCAAAGTGTCAGTGAGGGAGAGAGACGAGGGAGAAGTGAGTGTAGTGCCTGCGGTAAGCAGAACTGCTTTCAAAACACAAGTTTAGAAAGATACCCCTTGATAAAACTGAGTCAAAAAAACAGAATATGGTGATAAAGCTGCAATAAAATAATTGCACTCTTTGCTCTGTCACTACGAGTGTATCTGATTCGTAGATTTTTCTTTGATTGTCTGTTTCAAAACGTATCATTTCTCTTCAAGCAGAATCAAACAATCCGGGAGATCTGCTTACAGAATAATATATGTTTATTGTATATAACAACACACTTGACAGATAATGTTAAAAATCTCTATTACTCTAATCACACTAGTTTAGTTCAGTGAATGTAGTGAATAATTTCCTGTAAGTACTGCAAGTAATAATCTGTTTTCAATATTACTGTAAGCAGCACTTGTATTTTGTAAAAAGTCAGCAATTCAATGGCAAATTTTGCCAATTGCATGAAGCTTGTTTTAGGATTCATAAGTGTGTATTATACAGTTTTATTGCATTAATAAATAACACATTCTAGAAGTGTTTGTTGTGTCAACTTTCACTCTTTTCTACCTGCTATTAATTGGGTTTAGTTCTTTTATGCAATTGGAGTTGCTATTTCTATACATATTTAAAGGCGTGCAAAGATGGGTGGTATTTGTAATTATACACTGCAGAAAATAATTTTTAAACGATCTAAAAATTCTTAAAATAAGATGCTTTTTCTTGATGAGCTAAATGACCCAAGAAAATAAGTCCAAGACCAAAGATTTTAAATTAAAGTGATTTTGTGCATAAAACAAGCAAAAAAAATCCCCCAATGGGGTAAGCAAATTTTTCTTGCATTTAGTGTTTAAGAAAATTTTTAAAGATTTTTTTTGCTTACCCCATTGGCAGATTTGTTTGCTTGTTTTATGCACAAAATCTCTTAAATTTGATGTTTTTGGTCTAAAAACTAGATATATTTTAATTTAAATTTTTTTGATATTTTTACTGAAAACCAAACAATACTAATACAGACAAAAATACTAAGAACATTTTTTCTTGAAAATCATTTTTGCAGTGTTTGTAGTGTGGGCCGGTTTGGCCAAAATGCCAGGGCCGAATTTTTGCCCCATGCCAGCCCTGTTAGTATGTGTGTGTAAGTGTGTGAGTTTATGTGTGTGTGTGTAGTATTAGGAGTAACAGGAATAATGCAGTATGCAAATGTGTCAACCAACCCCCAAATCAGTGTGTCAACAAACCCCACCCACATTAGGACACACCAATTAACTGAAATGATGTTAGCCACATATAATCACTCATCATTTTAAATTTCATGTCAAAATATAGGTGATCCTATCTCTATCAACTAAAATCCTTACATTTTTTATATAGCTCTGTCTGTCATGTTTTTTTGTTTTGACACTGTTAAATATAAAAGCTATCCACACCTAAACAGTTAGTGACCATTTTATGATTTTTGTAAATGAGTGTGTTCAGGTCAAGAGGGCAGTCATTTTAATGTCAGATTTTTGTGGCAGGGCCCTTTAGTGTACTGTAATTGAACTGTGTGCCAACCAATCCTTGACCCAAACAGCTCCGCTCTCCCCTACACAAACCCATTATCATGTACAGTAGGACACTGTATAAAATCCTGATTTTCTTATGCTTGTCTTTTAACTAATTTCAACGTTGTCAAGAAATGAATTTCCTGTACAAGTCTGTAAACATTTCCAGGACAATTTTGGAAACATTGCATCTAGACCATATTGGTAATCTCTACTTTACCCTCATGTTGTTCCAAACCTGTAAGACTTTTATTCATCTTTGTAACACAAACAATATAGTACTTTAAGTCTGATAGCTTCCCCCTTGATTGACGGCTTACACAACTCCAGGCTCAAAGAGTTTGTATTATCTTATTATGTCATATTTTTGTTCCAGAAAATGATTTCACAGGAGCATTTCTCATGTTGCTTTGTCTAACCAAGACTTCAGGCCTCAAGACTTATTATACATGTTCAAAGAGTTTTGTAAATGAAAATTTGACATGATTGAATAGTTCAGTAAACACTGGTAGATTTGAGTGGTAATAAGACTGGAAGTTACTCGCATCTTCCTATTTGTGAGGTATAAAGCAGAGCTGCCAACTTCTGAGTTCAGCTTGGAGTGAGATTTTTTTTTTTTTTTTTGGGAGGGGGGGTTGTGGTAATAATTTTTAAGTCCTTAACCAATTGATAATAGTGTGGATTTTAGCTATTTCTGTATAAAATAGTTGGAAAAACTGCGTAAAAATGGATTACAATACAAATGTAATCATATTTTACAAATTAAATTGAAATAAAAGCTTTTACTGAGTTTAAATGACTGAAATTAGAGTCTTTATTATTATTTCATACACTTCTATTATGCTTTCCTTCTGATAAAAGTGCCAAAAAAGTTCTTAAAATCTAATGAATAGGCTACTGGTCTCTGTAAAATGTATAACTGCAGATAACAGCAGCTTTGATTCAGTTTATCCACTGAGAAAGTGAAGCGTAAAGTGATGATTTGTGATTGGTGATAGAGGGACTGTCACAATCAAATAAACCAAATGAGTAGTTTATATTAAACTAAAGGCAACAGATAATGTGCATGTCAAGACCATATACCGGTAATTATATTTCGTATATATTATTGTTTATAGATGTCAAATATCAATTTACTTTTTTCTCTTTTATTAAAAACTGTCACAGCAAACATTACACAGGCTTGTACTGATTACAGACATGCACACGCGGGTGAGGGTTGATTAAAATTGTTGTTTTCTGAGGGTATCTGTGTGCGTGGAATCCGGGCAAGTCTCTGCTTCTCATCCAGACCTTGACGCTTTGTGTGTTCGACTGGTGCGGCGCTGACTGATCGGCTTATGACATCAGAGTAACGCGAGAGCAAAGGTAAAGGCGGACCCTTTTGTAACATTTCGAATTGCTCTCGTGGTACTCTGATGTCCTCGCTGCCGAACTTCCTGCGCAGCGCCACATAAAGTGAAATGCTCTTTGACTTTTTGCAGCAAAGTACCAACAACATGAGAAGTGGTGGCACGCAAAAGACAGTGAAGGGACGCTTACATATAAAAGTGTCAGTACTGTGAGCACTGGTTTAGCTACTTACATCGTGCGTTGCTCTTTCACCATCGCGCAGCCGCGCACTCACTCTGTAGTTTGTAGCTGGCGCTCCGGCATGTGTAAACAATAACTCCACCTTCTTTGATTTGATTGGCCTTCGCATCATTTTGACTTTGACGAGCGCTTTATGTTGATTGAGGCAGGCTAGATAGAGATAGCTAGGCGTTTTACAGTATGTACAATTAGGTATATTAGGCAATTATTTCATGACTTTTATTAAACTCAATGGGAATGTCAATGGTGGGCACGAGCCTGCGTGAGAAAATGGATGTGTGGCATGAGAGCGTGAGAATGGGGTCAATTGCGGGTGTCTCACGGTGAATGCGTGAGAGTTGGTAGCTATGATAAAGGAAATACTGTTCTCTTGAGGACAAAAATGTGGGACCAAACAATGAGCTGAACATAGAAAAAGATGACCTTGTACTAAAAGATTATAGAAATTGACTTTATTTAAAAAAACGTAAATTAATTACAGGTAACCCACAAGCCCTAAAGCTACAAATTTATGAACATGAATTGGAAATATGTCATCTCTGGAAGTAAATATTGTTTTGTTGCAACATTTTCTTCTTTTTATTTATTCCATGTTTGAAACTAATCAAATAAAAAATTGTTACAATAGGTCTCACAGGCTGCATAAAATGAGGGGGCAGGTCAGATTTGGAGAAAATTGTATGTTGTCTGTTGTGAGGGAACACATGCTTGTGCTGCACCATTGAAGCAAAAAAAAAAAAAACGTACTGGACTGTTATTAGGTAACTTTACTATATGTGTGTGTGTGCGTCTTGTACCAGACATCGCTTTAACCAAAACGTCTTCGACGAATATATTTTTTGCAGGAAAAAGGAAAAATGTGGAAAAAGTCCTTGTCCAGTTGGTGGCAAGGGCGTTGACCTAATGTAGAACTGTGCAGCTGATCTATGTGAAGTTCTGTGAGAGTGCAAATACTAAGAACTGGTCTCTAAACTGTCTCGAGATACTTTGGTGTCATACACTGTAGTGATGGTCAACGCGGATCTTTTTAAGGATTCGGGTTATTCTGAATCACTCACTAATATGATCTGGGTTGTGCAAGTCACTTGGTCAAAATCTCCCAATTCCAATCGCTAAGTCATACTAATGCCAACCAAGCAACTCAGATCACGCATGCAGCTACGAGTCTACGACGCCTCTGCTCGCAAAAAAGGGCTCATGTGACCTGAGGATCTTGTAAAAAACATGCATGTCCATGGTAACATTATCAATAACATAATTGTAAAAGTTCGGTGTGTTTAGTTTCATTTCATAATGACAAATATATCAACACCACGTTTAAAAGATGTCAGGATTTGTTGACTTGGATGTGAGAGGAACGTGTCCTGTTTCAGATTGACTTAAAAGATCCACGATAGGCTTCGGTTAATGCACCCACACAGTCACTCATCCGCGCAAGAACATGATCTTGAGTGAGTCCCAGACAGAGCCACCCGCCCGCTCCTGCACGGGTCCTGTGAGTGAAGCACTCACGTCACTCAGTCAACAAGAGGAGCCGTGTACGTCCGTCGGTGACGGATCTTTCCAGCAGCACTGCTGCAGCAGTCCTCGTATTTAAATTTTTGTAACATTTGCAGCTTCTACCCAAAACATTGTTCCAGTCAAATATTGCAACAGATTAGCCTACATGAGTCAATGGGTTAATAACACGAGCAAGGCTCCTTTTCTCCTAGTCCAGGATTCAAGCTCTATGAGTTGAGTCACTCTCTGTGAGCGCTGCTATATTTAACTCTTTCCACACCATTGATGAGTTATCTCGTCAATCAGCAATACTAGGTGGTGCTCTTCCGCAACTTATAAAACCCAGAAGTATCGCCCTAGGGCAAACAGCTGTATGTCCGTCTAAGATTTGGGGATCGGTCTGCATCTGATCTCTATCAAAAGTCCTTTACCAAAAGGGAATTATCTCGGCTTTTTGCTCAAATATTTGTGTTTTTGAAGAAACCTACCCATATTTGAGAGGTAATTAAAAGAGAACTAATGAAGGTAAGATTAAACAGGTTATTTTTTTAAAGCAGAGTGTCTGTTCTTTCATTTAATATATTGTATGTTTATGCTGTATATTGAAAGCAGAGCATTTTCTGGGAAGCATTAAAATATTTTTGAAAATCATGAAAAATGCTGGCGGGGAAAGAGGTAAAACACACTAAATTATGTAAAAGTGCAAGATCAATCTCCAGAACAAAAGTAGAACTGCAACAAGACATCTGAGGTAAAGACACAAAATCTTAATTAATCTGTTTTCATGCGTTTATTACACAAGATGGTTTCAGATTCACAGTGTCATTCAGTTTAATGCAATTCAGATATTTAAAGAGCACTTATCTTCCAATTCACTATTTTACAATTCCTTTGATGTGTAAGTGTGTATTAGTACATGTTAACGATATGCAAAGGGTACATATCCCAAAGTAAACAAACTTATCGTCTCCAATGTAAATCTCTTTTCCTGGACTACAACAAACACACAAATTGTAGGCAATGGTTTAGTTCCAGGGCCTGTTGATGCACACAAGATCGACATTATCATAATTCTTCCCGCTCCTGACTCAGCTTCTAAGTTTAACTCCTGTTAGCATTGCATTGTGAGTGAATCTTTCAAACACGCTAAGGAGCGTGTATGCTTGTCTTGTAAGTTCATGTTTAGAAATGAACAATTGAACAAAAACAATTATTATCATTTCTTTACCACGCTGTTGATCAAAAAAAATGACGGAGATTAAAAAAGTCTAACACAACCTCTGGTGTGTGTGTTTGTGTGGACGTGTATTTGAATAATTGCCTTGATTAGTTTATTACTGTTAATTAGCCCACATTATACCCAAATTCACAGATTCATACAGATGTGGCCTTTAAAAACGCACATTTTCTCCCGCGGCATTCGCCAATTTGTCTGGTGAAGTGTTTTCAGGGGGGCTACTTTCACTTTTCCCTTAATGTGTTTCACTTCACAGAATATCCACCAGGTGGCGTATAAAAACTAAATGTTTTTGCTTGGTCTTTGCGGTTGTTTCCAGAAGTTAACTCTTTCACCGCCAGCGTTTTTAAAAAAAGTTGCCAGCCAGCGCCAGCGTTTTCATGATTTTCACCAAAGTTTAATGTCTTCCAGAAAATGTTCTTTTAAAAAAAAAAACATACAATATACCAAATGAAAGAACAGACCCTCTGCTTTCAAAAAAAAAAAAAAAAAACGTTTCATCCTACCTTTAGTGGTTCTTTTGCAATCAGCTTTTGAATATGGGTAGGTTTTTGCAAAAACACCATTTTTGAGCAAAAAGCAAAAATAATTCAATTTTTGTGACTGACTTTTCATAGAGATCCCATCCAGAGCGATCTTTAAAACAGACACGGACATGCAGCAGCTTGCCATAGGGCAATACTTCCGGTTTTAAAAAGTTGCGGAAAGACGGAAAATCTCGTCATTGGCGGGGAAGCGTTTTCTCTTAATTGACGAGATATCTCGTCAATGGCGGGGAAAGAGTTAATAAGGGCATTGCTGAATATTTAACATTTCTATTAAAACAGCAAAGTGACGTCAACCTCTTCTTGCCAGCATAACAGCGCATACAATTAATAAGACGTGCAATGCGCATTTATACCAAAGTGCAACAGAAACCCTTAAGAAAATTAACCATGTTTATTGTGGTAAAAGTGTAGTAATCATGTTTTTTTTGTGTGTGTATTGATTACTATTGGCAAAACTGCGGTTTTACTACACTAACCATGGTTAAGACTAACTATGGTTTTTGTAAACCATGCTTCTCAAAACCATGGTTATTTTGTGGTAACCATGGTTTTACTACAGTAACCATGATTTTTGGTTTTAATTGTAGTAAAACCATGGTTAATTTTCATAAGGGGAATTTAGTGTGAGCCTAATACACTTGACTCTATTTACTGTGAATATCTTAATTATTTGTGTTGTCGAATTTTGATACAGTTTCATTGTTTGTTCATAATATTTATAATTATGTTAGTTTTTCTAAAAGTATCAATATTTAAAAGAGATTAATGTGGTATAAAAAAGACGCGTTTTAAAGTTAAAAAATGTTGTAAAAATATATTAGTTTTCTTATATTTAAAGAATAACAATATGACACATTTATATTGCGCTAAAATGCTTTACATATGGAAAGAGGAATTCTTCTTAACCACCATCAATAAAGTTTACAAATTTTTCTTTAGAAAAACTGCGTTTAAACCTGACCGAACAAGAAAACATATACATACTGTACAGTGGGCATATGCTACCCGTTCTCACCAAGATGCGTACAAATGACACGCAGTGTGATTATCGTGCAATAGATACGCCAAATTCCGATTTTGCTTGCATATGATACGCCAGTTCTTCCCATTCACTTATATGGCGAATCGTTTCGTGACGTTTTATTTATTGTTTTCTCATTTGTTTTCTGTTTTTTAACCCTCTAGGCGCCACGGTCGACTTTTGTCGACAAGATGCGTCACTGAATGTAACTGCCGATTTTGTCACATAGGGTGTCAAATTTCGTTCATCCGCCCCCTCCACTAGATGGCAGACATGTCATACTTTACACCGGACTCAGAAAAACATCATGCTTTTATACAAACTCTTAGAGCTAGAGCGCATTGAAGTGCGCAACAGCATAGCTAGTGTGCAAGTGAGTCATTTTATCAGAACGAGTTTTTTCAATACATGATCATATAATGGCATCAAAAAAGCTTACCTGCAATGAAGTTTTGGGTCTTATATTCGCTGACAATGATTCTGAAGGGGAATATCTGCCTTCAGAAGATGCTGGTGATTCATTTAGTGACCACGATTCAGACGCGCCCCTGCTTTGCAATCGTGCAGCTGGCAAAGTGAAAGTGTAGCTATACACCAAGCACATGATGAATCCTTTGCCCAATGTCAGTGGTGGGAATGTTACACGGGGTCGGCGAATTCATCGGGTTAGCAAGCGTGTTACAGGTGTGGGGAATGAGGCTGGAGGTAATATGCACGTCCAGTCTTTTTACCGTGCAAGCAATGTAGAGCGAGCTGCGTCTTCCCGAGCAGGCCCTGGGAGTCTGTCGGGCGAGCGGCCGACTTCCAGTGCTCCGTCCCGTGCACCTCATCACAATCACGGCGACAGTAAAGGCAATAGTCCCAGCTGTGCAAATTCTCTCCACTCGGGGCGCATGCGAGGCAGATCTGGCCATGCGGCTCGTAGCAGGAGCAGAGGCGGTGTTACACGGGGCAGAGGAGCCATTATGCATAACGTTAGTCTATCGACGCGCAGATCAGTTTGTTTACTACTTACTATTTACCTGAGCATTCAGTATTGTGCAATATAGCATACAGAAGGTTAGGGACATTTTGGGGGGAAAGAAGTGCTGCATTTTATCATTCAAACATGTGACTTTTCATGAAAATTCAAGATGGCTGCCACATATGACGTCATAATATGCAAATTTAATGGGACATTTTATTCCCCTCCATAAAGTGTGTCATCCTTAATATTTCTCTAATTTACATAAAGTCTCTATCTCTTATCACGTTTAAGATATAGCCTTTTCAAAGTAACATGTCAAAATTAAACTTTTTAGGAAAAAACCTCTGGCGCCTAAAGGGTTAAACCATTTTCGCTTGGGTTTAGGGTTAGATTTCACATTTGTTTAAGCAGGTTATTTAATATACAGGTTTCTCTAAGTTTTTGTCTATATTTAAGCCATGGTCGCTTGGAGTTGGGGTTTGGGTTAGGATGTCATTTTTATATAACAAAAAGTTGTTCTAACCCTAAACCCAAGCGAAAATGGTAAAAAAAACAGAAAACAAATGAGAAAACAATAAATAAAACGTCACGAAACGATTCGCCATATAAGTGAATGGGAAGGACTGGCGTATCATATGCACGCAAAATCGGAATTTGGCGTATCTATTGCACGATAATCACACTGCGTGTCATTTGTATGCTTTTTGGTGAGAATGGGTTGGCATATGAGATCTTTATTTAGTTTTACATGTTTATATTTATAATACCTTTAATTATACCTTTCTTGCGCATATAGGCAGCAGTATTATGACTGTTTTATTCCTTTCAGCCGTAGCTGTAAAAAATATTCAGTAGTTTTGTAAATATCACTAAAATAATTTATTAAAGTAACTTAATAAAATCTCTTAATGTCACTTGTGTATTTTTTAAGTTGATCAAACCAAAATAAATGACTAGAAAATAGAACAGACATTTTAATTTAAAATTTACTTTATATGTAGGCTATACTACATCTAACAAAATAGCGAACAGAGAAACTGCGCCTTTTACGAACAAAAAACACCTCCGAAGTGTTGAGTTTATGAATATTTACACTTACAATATTTACTTTGTGAAATGTGTGTGTAAAAAAATTAATTTAATAACATGTGGCTGTATAAACAAACGCGCTGCGTCTCCTTGCAGATATCTTATCTCAGACGTTCGCATTCAACACTTTTCAAAACGTATTTAAATAACATCTAATTTATAAATTAAAAACAAAGTTTTAAGTTAAGACAATAAAAATATATTTTTCTTTATTGGAAGAAAAACATAGAAAATGTAATTGATGCAAATTAATAAATGTGCAGTATATAAACAAATGATTTCTAAAAGCATTTAACACTTTTTAATAAAATTATTTTTTATAGGGCCAGCAGAGAAGGCCCAGCTGGACCTGACGGCCCATCACTGCTATTAAGCATATATATATATATGTGTGTGTTTTAAAGTAAATTTTTTTTTAAAAATATATTAATATTCTTATACATTGAGAATAACAATATGATACATTTATATTGCGCTAAAATGATTTACATATGGAAAGAGGAATTATTCTCAACAACCACCAATAAAGTTTAAACATGATTCTTTAGAAAAAAAACGACGTTTAAACCCCTGGAGCAAACAAGAAAACATATGCTTACATGCTCATTCGGCATATGATATCTTTTTCATTTAGTTTTAGAGTTTTAAAAGTTGCAAAAAAGTTCTTAAAATCTAATGAATACTGGTCTCTGTAAAATGTATATAAATGTAGATGACAGTCACACTCAAAGTACACCAAACCAAATGAGCACTTTATATTAAACTAAGCAACACACAATGTGCAAGTCATGACCATATAACTTTATTCTGTATATAGCCTATTTTTGTTTATAGACTTCAAATATCAATTGATTTTTTTTCTCTTTTTATTAAAAACTGTCACAGCAAATATCACCCATGCTTCTACTACATACAAACATGCACACGCGGGTGAGGGTTAATAAATCTGCCGTTTTCTGAGGGTATCTGCGTGCGTGGGATCCGGGCAAGTCTACTTTTCCTCCAGACCTTAACGCGTTGTGTGCTTATGGTGCGGTGCTGAATGATCGGCGTATGACATCAGAGTACCGCGAGAGCAAAGGTAAAGTCGGACCATTTTGTAACATTTCGACTTGCTCTCGAGGTACTTTGATGTCTTCGCTGCCGAACTGTCTGCGCAGCGCCACATAGAAACGCCCTTCGACTCTTTACAGCAAAAAGTCATACCTGCCAACCTTGGAATTTTTTTTGGAGTACAGTAGCATCGGCCGAAAGGACAGAACACAGGTTTTATAACATATAATTTAACACATGCACACGCACATGCACGCACACACACCTCTTGGTAACTTTCAAGGCACATTGCACTCACTTTTTCCCCATCCTGCCATAATCTGCTTTAAAAATAATTATAAATGTTAATAAAATCATGTTTAAATAAATTTGCCTTACATGGTGATTAATAACTTTATTAATGTTAAATACTGTATTCTCCAAAGTTTAGCATGTCTGCACAAACACTGTTAAAAGTGATATTACTGTTAAATAGTGGGAGATGGTTAACCCACAAATGACATTCTGTTATCATTTACTCAACCTCATATTGTGTCTAACCTTCATGATTTCTTTCTTGAGTGAAACACAAAAAAAAATTAGATTTTTTTTCCCCTGACTAGCAAAAAATACAATCAGGGTACCCCCAGGATTGTCAAACCTAAATTCAAGGCTTTTTAAGACCTTTTTAATACCACTTCAAATGAAATTTAATACCTACATCGCACCCATTCAGGTAGAATAAATCATTTTAAATAACGTAATATACCTCACATAATTACTATTTACAAGTGTTTGAACATTCATGACAACATGCCTCTGAAAGGCTGAGCCCGAGGCCCAAACGGCCTAACCCTTATCTTTACCCAACAATCAAAACCAACAATCAAATAGATTTAATAGATTTAAATGTATATTTATTGTAAATTTGAAAATTCCTAAATCAGGGATGGGCAACTGGAGGGCCAGGGGCCACAAGCGGCCCTCCTCTTTATCTTGTGCAGCCCGCCACGTTTTAATATGACCATTATGTCGGATAAGGTAATTTATGTTAAAAAAATAGCCTTGTTTGATCCATGAAATAAGCTGCAAACCAAACAATAACACCAATTTTAAGGTATTAATTTTTTGCTGTTTAATATAGTTAAGAAATAACAACATCTAATACCACTCATCAGTAATGCTCTGAACCAGAACAATACTGACAAACAAAATTAACCATATTATGGCAAATGAAACAAAAACCCATCAAACACAACAACAAATTAAAATGTAATGCTATTTTGACGCTAAAAAGACAAGAGATCTGTTCACTGCACCAAACAAAAAACTGGACACAAGCTCATATATAGATATATTTCTGTCAATCTTTTTTGTTAATCTTTATACAGGACCATACTAAAGTTTTCTAATGCTAACTTAGTGTTACAATGTAAATATGTAGCCTATAGTATGTATTGCAAGTTGATATTATCTAATTAAACAGTAAACAAAATATATAATAGCTTTCAAATTTGCGTTATTGTTGCAGCTTATTTTTGCATGGATCACACAAGACTATTGTTTAACATATAAATTACCTTCTCGACATAATGATCATATTAAAACGTGTCTTCTCTACCTAGATTTACTAGAGACATTGTGGAACAGAAGATTGTGTGTGTCACTGATTAAATCAAACAACCGATCACAGGTGCGAGGACACCCGTCATTGTCCCGCCCCACAGTCCCAAAGTCAACTTGATCGAGCAAGTGCGTGTTGTGCAGCTGCGAGTGCATAGGGAGAGTCGAACGAGCGCTCATCCCAGCCTTTACTTTATCATCCCAGCCTTTTTACTTAACTTTTTACTTTGCTCGCTTGACTGCATTTGTGCGCTTTGAACAGAGGTGCGCTCTCGGGAGGACGTTTTCTGTGAACACGCGAGAATGCTTTCCCACGCGTGGATAGTGTTCTGCGCGCTCGCTAAGATTCTTTTCCAAACATGGATAGTGTTCTGCGCTCGTATCTGTCGCTCGCGCGTGGTTTTTGTGCACGCGAGATTTGTGTCTGAAATAACAGCATATAAATCTATTGATCATTTGAAAAATTAAGACCTCCGTGAAAAATTCAAGACTTTGAGGTGAAATTCAATA
This sequence comes from Paramisgurnus dabryanus, assembly GCF_030506205.2. NCBI lineage: Eukaryota > Metazoa > Chordata > Actinopteri > Cypriniformes > Cobitidae > Paramisgurnus > Paramisgurnus dabryanus. The sequence continues at coordinate 13,327,421 of NC_133338.1, read as the reverse complement.
CCTTTTAAGGCCTTAATATGGGAAAATGAAATTCAATACTTTTTCAAGACTTTTAAGACTCCGCGGGTACCCTGTACAATGGAGTGGGGACCAGACACTGTGGTTATCAACACTCTTTAAAATAACTTGTGTATCACACAATAAAGAAACTCATAAATGTTTGGATGGTCTGTTCTGTTATGTAAACTATGACTGAATTACATGTTTTAAGTTAACTATACCTTTAAGACAGTATTTTAGAGTTAACACTACTTTAAATTCAACCATAACTGTGACAGTAGTGCTGTTAACTGTATGTCTGTCTGTAATTTATTGTAGCTTTGTTTACAGTGCAGTACAGTACGGCATAGGCACCTATCACGTGGGCGCTCGAGACACGAGATATTCTCCATTTATAAAACTTTATTTGATGTGGTTTGTATATGACGTTTTATTTTTTGACAATTATCAAGAGCACGTTATTTCAGAACGCATTTAATCCGCTTCACTCGGATGTGAGTGAATGATGTGAGTATATATACAGGCTGGGTAACTACCGCCAGCTGGAGTGAAACAATCAAGCACACCTGCACTCACTCAGATAATTAGTGATCAGACACGCACACACTCATGCTTCAGTCACACAGACTAACAAAACACAGAAAGCCCCGATAGACTTATCCTACCGTGACAATAGCTCTTGAGCGTACCACCACCTCTTCATTCGCCCAGAACATGCTTTAAGCATACCGAAACACTTGTCACACCCCGAGGGCGGACCCAAACTATACTAAGGGTCACACCCCTCTCAACTCTTCCACCTCGAGGAGTTTCCCAAGACCACCCCAATGACCAGACAGACGAGTATACTATAATTAAAATAAACTTTATTAAATAGTTAAAAGGAAAAGGGGGAAAGGGGGAAGGGCAATTTAAAACTAGTATGGGTCTCTTCTTCGCCTCCAGGGCCACTTGAGGGAAAGACTGGGGACAGGGGCTCCGTAGGGGCTCTGGCCCTTCACAGGTCACGTTACTCACAGCACTGGGGATCTTCGTACACACACAGAGCTTCACTTGTACAGGTAGGTATTTGCTTTAAGCACAGAACAGGTTTACTTCACAGGTCACGTTACTCACAGTACTGGGGATCTTCGTACACACACAGAGCTTCACTTGTACAGGTAGGTATTTGCTTTAAGCACAGAACAGGTTTACTTCACAGGTCACGTTACTCACAGCACTGGGGATCTTCGTACACACACAGAGCTTCACTTGTACAGATAGGTATTTGCTATAAGCACAGAACAGATTTACTTTTACAGGTCACGTTACTCACAGCACTGGGGGTCTTCGTGCACACACAGAGCTTCACTTGTACAGGCAGATATTTGCTATAAGCACAGAACAGGTTTACTTTACAGGTCACGCTACTCACAGTACTGGGGATTTTCGTACACAGAGCTTCCCTTGCAAACAGTGGGCTTTCGCTACAGTGCTGGTATACCGTATTCCTTCGCCCATCCACTCAACTGTCCGGGCGTCGTAGGGACTAGTGGGGCTGATGACACGGAGCCGAACGCTTCCCGAACTCCCCCTCCTTCTTCACCAACCGGGGTCATGAGTTGGGGCGAACTTTCGTCGGGGCTCCGCTCACCACGAGCTTCTGGTGGAAAGGTCAATACATACACTGTTACAACCCACAGTCCGCACAGTACACTCTTGGTAATACTCACTGGGCTTCACCACTGTCTGCTCTAGGGATAAATGAAGCTCTCGTGGACACACCCCGGACACAGGGCTAAATATTCTCGCTCTCCTTAGGACCCAGGCCACAACGGTTGTCGTCGTCTCGCGACTCGTCTGAGGCTAGGCAGTTTGAACGCTACAAGCACAGCATACACACAGCAAGTAAAGCGTAAACACCATCAATCAGTGAAACTCACCCACAGCACTCTTATAAACTTCACGTGGTTTTTAAATCGCCCTTGCCACCTGGCTACGACGACCTCGAGAGGATAGTTGGGCACTAACTGGACCGCCAATGGGAGTAAGATGTGTGTATTCACAGGCCCGGCGTGTTGATTCCTTTCCCCTGGCTCACCTGTGTTTCTGTTTCCCCACAGGGCCACTGCTCTACTAGCAAACGGTGCTTCCCATCAGGTCCTTCTTCCGTACTTCCGGTCAACCCGCGGCTCACCCACGCTGTCCTCTCCAGTGGGGCCAGGGACCTCAAAAACACAAAGGAACACACCAAAACAACTCTTCGTACAAGTATGGCTCAGATAAGTACCACATCTGTTACTCACGCTTAGTTGCCCACAACTGTTATTCGCTACACTATTGATGGCTCTGTGTTCACTCCTTCTCTGTTGAAATTCCTCAATATTCCTTCGTCAACTGACTGTCCCTTTTCTTCTCTCTTCCCCAATAGCACGATCCAACCAGCCTGGTCTCTCTGCAAAGCAGCAACACAGCGTAGACAAGTACACCACAAGCACCCCGGTGTGGTGTCCCTTTAATTTCTGCACAGCCCCGTCGTTTTCGCCTCTTCTGGCGGCCGCACTCTTTCCTTACACCTTAGGTGACTCACGGATCAACGGTGCCCCTTGGGCTCCTCCAGGGACGGGGCATGTGGTTCGGTTTGCCCAAGGCATAAAGGGACTCACGCCCGAAAAACAGCTCTTCCTTTGTGCTTCTTGGACCTTTTTATGTGCCTGTCTTCACTCCCTCCTCCAATCGTGGACGGCCAGCCTAATTCACCCCACCTGTGGCTCATTTTCTCCTGCTCTGCGTTGCTAGGGAGATCAGGAAGCAAAGTGGTGTATTTTAAAATTGGGCCCGGGCGGAAACCGTCTCCACGGAACCTTTATCCGCCACTTTTGGTTCCCGCCCTATCATAGTCACCTGGTGACAAACTCATTTGCACATCTGTTTAAATCAAATGTTTAATTTAATCATTTGGCTGCGCTGCCGCTTTTCAAAGCGCCCTTCACAATGCACGCTTCCTAATTCGTCCCACTGAGAGCAGAGACTACATTACCCATACACCCTTGAATTTTACAAGTTAAAAGCGCATGCTTCGCTTTTGCTGCTGTCAATAGGCTTGTTCGACTTCATGCGGCGCCGCAATATCGACAGCAGGATGATGGCAAAGTATCGCGAGAGCGAGAAGAAAATTATGATTTCTTGAATCATTCTCGCGGTACTTTGATGTCATCCGGCTGTCAGTTCTTGTGGCGCTGCATGAAGTCGAACAAGCCTAGTGTAGTGATGAGCGAGTCACTCGAAACTCGGATCATTTAACCCGATCCCTAAAATGACTCGAGAACCATGAGTCCTTAGTGACCATTAACCCGAGTCAGTTGAGTCCTCTCAGATTTTGCTTTAAAAATGAGAAATTGGATCAAACACAAAGCTCTTCAAATGTTTACAACAGAATAACAACACATAACTCTACATAAGCTGCCATATGTCCTATAACTTGCAACAACGAGTTACTTTACATCACCAAATGTCGACTGGGGGTTGGCTCACTCGTAATTTTCTGCAGCTCCGAGTCCGAGTACAAAGGGATGCGTGCGCGTGACAATGAGTTGGTCGGCGGCTCGGGGATTCACACAGAGAGTGACTCAACTCATAGAGCTTGAATCCGACGAGCCTTGCTCGTGTTATTAACCCACTGACTCATGTAGGCTAATCTGTTGCAATATTTGACTGGCACAATGTTTTGGGTAGAAGTCGCAAATGTTTAAAAATTTTAAATACGAGGACTGTTGCAGCAGTGCTGCTGTAAAGATCCGCCACCGACGGACGTACACGGCTCCTCTTGTTGACTGAGTCACTCAGAGTGACATGAGTGGTTCACTCACAGGACCCGTGCAGGAGCGGGCGAGCGGCTCTGTCTGGGACTCACTCACAAGATCATGTTCTTGCGCGGATGAGTGACTGTGTGGCTGCATTAACGGAAGCCTATCGTGGATCTTGTAAGTCAATCTGAAACCGGACATGTTCCTCTCACGTCCCAATTCAACAAAGCCTCACATCTTTTAAACGTGGTGTTGATATATTTGTCGTTTTGAAATGAAACTAAACACACACACCGAACTTTTACAATTATGTTATTGATAATGTTACCACGGACATGCATGTTTTTTTACAAGTTCCTCAGGTCAAATGAGCCCTTTTTTGTGAGCAGAGGAGTCGTAGACTCGTAGCTGCATGCGTGATCTGAATTGCTTGGTTGCATTAGTATTAGCGATTGGAACTGGGAGATTTTGACCAAGTGATTCAAGTGACTCAAGTGACTCGCACAACCCGGATCATATTAGTGAGTGACTCAGATTAACCCGAATCCTTAAAAAGATCCGGGTTGACCATCACTAGCCTAGTGTTAACAACGTGGTCAGGAGAGGTGTGTGAAACGCGCAACCATAGCTGCTCGGTTAGAATGAAAATACAATGAACACTTAATATGCACTCCTGGTTTTAGATTATTAGTAGTAAAAGAACAAGGTCAGAATCAGAGGACTCACTGGCTGACACCCCACCAAGTCAGAATGATATCGCTGCAGGTCAGACGCAAGCTTTTTCCAATACCCTTTTGTAGGCACATGACAATCTCCGCTGTCGCGGCTGTCAATTTGGTTCCCCTCGACGCAACTTTGGATTTTCTCAGACGATATGCAGAGTAAAAACATTCTTGAAATTGTAATATACATTTAGTTTAATTGCTTCAAGTAAACGAAATTTCAATACATTTGAACGACGCGCACAGGAGTTTTAACACCCGCAAAATGGAAAACAATGGGACAAAATAAAGTGATGACTTTTGAGTTTCAAATGGCTCTTCAAATGAATATTCTCCTTTAGAGATGGGCAATTTTCAGCAATAGCACATTATATTCAAATTTTTGAGCTCATAAAAAATATTTTTCGCCTTTTTAAATGACTTTTTTTATGTTTTTATGCACAGTTAGTTTTGGTGCAATTTCACCAAAAGCTTATAATTAGTAAATACACACAACACGCTTTACTTATATTTTCTATATGTTAAAAATGTTGTAAAAAAATACGTATTCTTATATTATAAGAATAGCAATATAATACATTTATATTGCGCTCAAAATGATTTAGATTAGAAAAGAGAAATTCTTCACAACTACCATCAATAAAGTTTTCAAATTCCTCTTTAGGAAAACGGCGTTTAAACCCATGTGGACCGAACAAGAAAACGTACCTATGCTTACAGTCCGTGTATGATATCTTCTTTATTTAGTTTTACATAGCTATATGCATGTAATAATATGCTAATTCATTCCCTTAAGAGCATACCTAGCATACTCCAATCCCAGACAGACTACAATGAACTCTTGTGTACCCTGACCTGTAAGATCATAATGTACACACTGTAAAAAATGATTTAGTGGCTTTGTAAATATCTCTAAATGATTAAAGTAACTTAATAAAATCTCTTAATGTCAGTTATGTGATTTTTTTTAGTTGGACAAACCAAAATAAATGACAAAAAATAGAACAGACATTTTGTGTAAAATGTACATATTTTATTTGGGTTAGGGTTAGGCCTTAATAATACAAGTATTAAATTTACAGATCATTTTAATCAATATATTTATAAGGTCAGAGTTACATATTTAAGTTTTTAAAACTGTAATAATTGCATTGAATTTAATTGAAAACGCGTTTCTTTTCGTGTTTTGGCAAACGTGATCTGCCGAAAGGTCTTACTAACGTGCGTATATAGTACTTCTTGAGTCCCATTCATTCAGATAGCCTATGGATGTTTTTCCGTTTGGCGGAATAAAATAATTAAATCACGAAGAGCTGAATATCATACACTGTTACGACTGGACAAAACGACGGTAGTTAGTTTTGTAGGTGTTCAGCTTGGGAGTTATACTCGGTTTAACATAAATTTGGAATAATAATACAACAGAATATTTGGCATTGGGGCAAGCAGAACATGAATTCACAAATCAGAATCAATAGACTTTGATGTTTTTTACATGCAAAAAGCAGCGTGCCGCAGATTCACAGCCTAAAAGAAGTCTGAATGCTACTCGTTGCTACTCGTTCTGGATTTACCAATAAATAAATACTTAATTTGTGTTAAAACAGCCATATTTGTTATTTAAAAAGCAAAAATATATGGTGGATAATAAAAGCAATAGATTTGATTTACTTATTAGCCTAAGTTAAAAGTATAACATACAAATTCCCAGTGAAACACCAGTGCGAAGTGAAACATGATAATATAAGAAGCACAGCAATGAAGAAAGGCACATTACAACCATGTTAAAGCTATTAAAAAATGTTCAGATGCAAAAAGGAACTAAATGTAAAATTAGAAAAATTAGTTAATGTTATTGGGCAAATGCTATTGGTCTCTTCAAGGTCTACGCGAATTAGCAGTTTGTTATAAGATTCAGTTATACATCAAGTCTCTTCTAATTGCACAGAAAAAATGAATCAAATGATGCGCATTTGTGGCTGATTTTTATGGAGAATAGGCTATGTGACCGTTTATCTGTTAAACCCACGTGGACCGAACCAGAAAACGTATGCTTACATGGAGTGTATGACATCTCCTTTATTTAGTTTTACATCTTTTTATTTATATGCATTTAATAATACCGTAATATCATAATGTATACATTGTAAAAAATTATTGAGTGGCTTTGTAAATGTAGGCTATCTAAAATAAATGATTAAATTAACTTAATAAAATCTTTTAATGTCAGTTATGTGATTTTTTCAGTTGGACAAACCAAAATAAATGAGTAAATAGATATTTTGTTTAAAATGTACATATTTTATTTGATGTATACGCCTTAATAATATAAGTATTTAATTTACAGATTATTTTGATCAATATATTTGAGAAGGTCAGAGTTATACATTTAAGTTTTCAAAACTGTAATAATTGCTTTCTTCAAATTAATATTATTTGCATTTAATATCAACTTACAAAAAAATTACGTTTTACGCCTGACTTGAACTATGATTTACTTACTATTTATACTATTAAAAATGAACTAAATGTAAAATTAGATAAACTAGTTAATAATATTGTGCAAATGCTCTCGGTCTCTTCAAAGGTCTTCGCAAATTATTTTATTATAAGACAAAGTTATCACATCACGTCACTTCTACTGTAAGTACACAAAAAAATAAGACAAATGATCCGCGTTTAAGTCGGATTTTTATGAAGAATATTTGACTGTTTATGTAACAGGCAAAAGAAAACTTCGCCAACCAAATGTTTGCCAAAAAGCGTGCATGTGACATCTGTCCTGTTACTTCAATATCATATAGTACGCTTAAAGCATAAAGTCGAGCACACATATTGTCGTCAGTATGGCCTACTTGAAACACAACTGCCATCTACAGGTTTTTGTATTTCCTGCGTCCCCCACCGAACCCCCCTTCTGCGGGATCTCGCAGAATTTCGGAAGTGCTCGCGGCATTCTGCTCTCTGAGACGCGCATTTTTAAAGGCCACATCTGTAGTACATTTGACTTCAACAGTAACATTTTCAGCACTTTAGCTAAACAGTAATAATACATTTTCGGATAAATGGCTATTTACAGTCCTGCATTACTACAGGAAAAGTTTGATTTTGAGTCTGTTTGTACCCCCCAAATTTTTTAGCACCAGCTGCCACTGGGAATAAAGAGGGTCGCACACTGGGCAAGAAGCGCCGCACCATGAATCTAAAAACAGAATATATTATTTTCTATGAATGTATGCACACTGGCGTGAGCTGTTGGTGGCTGTCTGCTGTGACTATGGACACTGCTCAAATTCTCGTCCCGCCACAGAGTGCCACGCACATAGTTTAACAGTAAATAACATCATATTTGTCCCAAATCATTAGCAATTAACATTGGCTGCTAATGTATATTTTGTATTTTGAGGTAGACACTATCTGACTTAGCTCGCGCTATTTAATGTGCACTTTCGGTGTAGGAAACCTCTGAGTTGTCCTAAATGCGGCGCTTCTCTTCCAGTGTGCGACCCCCTTAATTCACCCTGAACTGGACAAACGCCAACACGCCACGCAGAAAGGTCTCTTGGCTCAGCCAGGGCTCCAATGGGCGACCTTCTTGTGAGGCAATATTGCTAGCCAATGTGCCACCTTTTTTGTTTTCTTCAGATCAGTCTGTATCAACTGTAATTCACCATTAGAAAATATATGACCAACAAAACCATTCATTTTATTATATACATTTTATTTAAACAAAACTTAAACTATAAAAATACAAAAACACCAACACAATGAAATGTCTTAATATGTTAATATTTTGTCAGAGAAATTTACATTAATAAAAATAATCACATTTTATTCTCTAAACTGTTTATAATCAATTATTACAAATAAATAACAATTAAAAACACATTTGTTTGCACCACAGTTAAAAAGTTTTGGGTCACTTGACTGTAATGTTATTCATGATCAGTAAAATTGTGCAATAATATTAATAAGTATATTAATAATAAACAATAATATTAATAATTAATAAAAAAAATGCTTTTTTAATTAAGAAATGCATAGATGGGAACTCTTTCAATAATCTTTAAAAAGCATACAATAGTAAGAACCTTAAGAAGTTTATTACAGTAAGTCACAACATCATTTCCACAATGCCATTTGTATTATTCTATAGTTTTGATGAGTTAACTTTAATAAAAAAAAAAATATATATATATATATGAGTCAGCGACCCTAAACATTTAAATGCAAGTTTAATACATTCCTTAAAATAATCAGATGGTCTTTTATAGGCACAATATCAGCTTATTTGGGAATAAGCAGCAATGATGCTTACAGAATCTTACTGACTTTTGACTTCTTATCCATTCTGCAGAGATAGAAATAAAGTTTATAGAGTTGTTAAGAAAAAAAGCCTTCAAAAGAATTCATATTCTGCAGTTATATAGGTCATTCTAATTAATTAGAAGATGAACTTACTCTTCTTTGAGAGATTTCACCCAGTCTGTATTGGGATCAAGACAGGTCTTTTTCTGTTTGTGCTTCATTGTGACGCTGTAGAAAACAAATAATAACTTCTTAAAATTTTTAGATTGACACTACATTATTTTTAACTGTCTGGATACACCTGAATGAATTTATATTTTTCCTGCAAATAAATTGTGCTTATATACATTTCTTTGCAAAACAAAAATATACATTTATTTTATGCTCCTAATGCTGTTTTAAAGGCATCAAAGCAAGCTTTAAGAATGTCCAGAAATGTTCACAGCTATAATCCAGAATATGAAAAGTTCCAAAACGTGGAATTACATGTTCTGAATGTGTTTCATAACTAATTCCCTTAAAGTATTGATTACTGTTTAAAGAAAGATGTTTCTTTTTACTCATTGTATCTACCTAGACAACTACGTTGGTCTGTTTGGTTTAGTTTTAAACTCACATGATCTCCACATTTTTGCAGTGTGGACCAGCAGAAATTGTCTTCAAGTCATGTATTGCCTTGCTAAGGAAGGGTCTTCCCGAATATGTTCCGGTGCAGGAACATCGAAGGGGTCTACCTGAAGGTAGAGCGATGTGCAAGTAAAATGTTATTGTATGTAAAATTTGCACTTAAAGACATTTAACATATAAAATATAATCAAAGCTTAAGAAAACTGTGATGAATATTAGTCTTCTTACCTTCTGTTGTAAACAGGATGGTCATGCTGATCAGAAGAGTAAAGCTTGCTACATTAAACATATTCATTTTCAAGCAGTTTAATGCAGAGTAATGTTAGTGTCTGTTGTATCAAGTAGGTCACTTATCTACCGTAGTCAGTTGTCTGTGAGTAGTTTGTGGTCCGCAGTCTCCCTTTTAAAGAAAGCCTCGCACATAACAAATGAGAGTTTCTTGCGCAATACAGATTTCTCAAGAATCTTCTCTTCCATGGAATCCCCATTCTGTTAATCTGACTGGAAATCTCACAGTTTTCACAGTGTAGCCATATTTCAAAATAACTTTCACTAACAGCATAATTTTTGCTTTGATTTGTTTTACAAATGTTTAAATACATTAGGCAAGATACATTACTGAGTGAGCATATGTTCTTGCCTTATACATTTGAATTATGATAAATAAACTTACAATGATGTATTTGTCTTTGTTCCATTTAAAACAACAAAAATGTGCAGTTATTAAAAAATCTGCTCTTTAGTTGAAATAATTATTATAGTCTGAACAAGGTTGGAGTTAAATAGAAGCTCAAATTTTAAATCCAAAACCTATAAAAGCTTCTTAAAGGAAAATGTGCATGTTATAACCCCACGAGTTGTACTTCATATACCTTTATTTCTAGTTTGAAAATGCCAGTATCAGTATATTTAAATCATTAAAGCTGTTGTTCTGACTCAGTTGACTTGTTCATTGAGGGGTGTGTTTGTTCAGTACATTTAACCAATGATCCTTCAAGGCTCGCACTTGAATGCTATTGGTTCGTGCATTGGGTTTCTGGTCAATGAGGGAGAGAATTCAGTGAACTTGAAGTACTTTATGGAAGTGTAATTCTTTTTCACCTGCACATACAGTATTATAGATCTTGCCCTGGGTGTATATGTCAAGCTCTCAGTGTGTGAGAGAGATGTAGTAGGCCACACATTTCAGCTTATGAATGGTATTTTGCGCATTTGATGCCTTCATGAAAGGGCAATAAAAAATTTATAGAATTTTCTACTCCATTAAAGCAACACTAAAGACTTATTGCTCTTTGCTCCCCCTACAGGTTAAATGCGTAATTGATCATTACCACTGTCGTAAATACTGCAGCATAGCTGGCTCTGATTGGATTGTAGGTCTGCCGTAAAGCAAGTTTTTGTAGTTTTCACTCGAACTACAGGACCACTACCCGATGGTTGGAAACTTCTTTAGTGCGGTTTTGGCCGATAGAGGGCTGCAAAGCGAATGTGAAAGTGCCATTCACCCTGTTTTGAGTGGATGAACCACTGAACCTTTTTTGGAAATGTTATTTTAAGGTAAAAAAAACCTCTTTGGTGTTGCTTTAATTTCAGGCAGCCTCTAAGTTAGTACTTTGCCTAGTTTCAGATAAGCTAAAGCTTTTGGTTGCAAAGCAGTTGCTAATAAAATTATTAAGCCTATTTGGAGAGAGAGAGAGAGAGATTTTTTTTCATTGGATGTTGGAATAAATCTTACCCAGATACAATTGTGCTATTTTTTGATTAGCTTGTGTAGCCTTGCATAGCCTATTTCTTTTTTTCATTGGCTGATAAGTGGCATGCTTGACTAAGAACTCCGGGGGAGATGCACTTGATTCGTGCCCGGTTCCGCGGCACGGCCAGATACATTTTGGGCACTTCGGCATATTAAATGTATGATAGTTTTTCTGCATGAGAAATACAATGCGTGGCGGAAGTACGTGACAAAGACCGAAATGAGTGACAGACACGCACAATGCGTGTCACTTGAGAGCCCTGTTTATATCAGTCAATCTTATAATTTACCAACTTACTTAGGCTATCAATAAATAGAATGTATTCCAAATGGAAAAGCAAAGTCCATTTTCAATTGAATTTCATATGTCTTTCGAGTTATGATCCAGCAACATTTCAATCTCAATTGCAATTCACCATCAGCTATTTCACTTCGTGTCGCCTACGGATCCTGCCAAAACTCAAATGAAATCGCAATCTCATTTGCATTTGCGTTTCCAAAGCCTGCACATTAACTTGTCAATCACAGTGTTGGGATTATACTATAGGGTGTGTTTGTATTTGAAAGTAACGTCACAGTCTTCAACACTTCAGCAACTAAACGGCCACAAGTGGGAGCACAAGAAAAGCTAAAATGATAACAGAAAAAACGTTATGTACATTAAATTACATTACCTTAGTTATGTTCCAACAATTATTAACCAACTTTTTAATATCGTCTGCAAAAATGCCCCATAAACATTAGATATTGCCTTAGCTAAAAGTAATATGAACTAACAATGACCAACATAGGTTTTTTAGCATTTATTAATCTTTGGTAATGTTAATTAATGTCAATACAGTTACAAACTTCCACAGCATAGCTTAAAGCAACAGTATGTAAAGGAACGTATATAGAGTATGTATATATTTTTAATAAAGTCTAGGGACAGAACAATAATCCACAACAAAATCAGCAGAGCAAATTAATCTGTTCATGTCTCACTGGACAGAGACCAAAACTAAAGCAGTGTTTTGGTAAAGGGATAGTTCAAGTAGGGCTGGACGATATGGCCAAAATTTTATAATGATATACTTCTTAATTTCAGTCAATATATAATCCAATAACTGTATGCATATTAAAAAAGCCTCAGGAAAAACTGCCAAGAATGCCTGCAATGGATATCTGAACCAAAAACAAACCTCTGAAAAAATGTATTTGCCAATGAAACCTTCTCCTATAAAACTATATCATATTTAAAATAAAAAAGGGATAAATATATTAATGTTAACTTTAATTCTTGTTCAGCCTATATATCAGGAGTGGGGAACCCTGGGTCCTGGAGGGCCACTGTCCTGCAGAGTTTAGTTCCAACCCTAATCAAACACACCTGAAAAATCAAATTAAAGTCTTCAGGACTACTTCGAAATTAATTTCAGGTGTGTAGGATTAGGGTTGGAACTAAACTACGCAGGACAGTGGCCCTCCAGGACCAGGGGTCCCCACCCCTGCTATATATATTAAACAAGTGATATCACTGTCCAGTAAACCAGACTTTCAGGCTCAGCTTAATAATATTATAAGTGCACCCTGAATGTCAGTCAGTGTTAAATGCTGTAATGCAGGGGTCTCAAACTCAAATAGGCTTGGGGCCAAGGGACGAAGAGCTATTTTAACATTAAAAAGCACAATTATTGATTTTACATTTATAAACTATTATGAATTTAGTTTTGCCACCGGGTTGTGTTTCTGTTTTGATATATTATGGATCTCTTCAGTAACAGTATTGACTTTCATAGTTCCATATGTGTTACACCATAGTTTTGATAAATTTGCTATTATAGTAATATGTGGGGAAAATATTAATAAGTCAATGTGACCCTAAAACTTTTCAATGGTAGTCTTTAATGTTACATACTGTACGAAAAATAAAAATTACTGATCTACTTGCAATTGCTTAGCAAGCTATATAGTGATATATTTGATACTAGACATTTAATTATATTATACATATTACTCATAACCTTTAATTTGTGTGCATTACATCTGTTGATTTACAACATGAGCCATCTTACATGCGCCAGCATTTAGAAGAGTATCAGCGCATTCATATCAGTGTACGCACTTTTCTTAGTGACATATGACAGATGCGGAGGCACAGAGCAGTAGCAAAGAACCCTCTGCAAAGTGCATACGCTCTCTCATGAATGCGGACGCAACTAAGATGGTGGGTTAACGGAAGCTAGTTTTTTTTTGTTTATAAAGTTTTAGATATGGATATTTCTACAACAACACTGCAAGGATTACCCTCAGAAGGCCTTTGTTTATCCCCCTGAAGCCGTTTGGATTACTTTTGTGAAGGATGAATGCACATTTTTTTGGACTTGGAGGATGTGGACCCTGTATCTTACAAAATTACATAAGATTTAAACAAAGACCATTCAGGTTTGGATTAATGACTCTGTGGAATCCATGAGGGGGTGTTTTGAAGCAAATGACTGGGAGATGTTTTTCCAGAGCAGTGGGGAAAATTTGGACTCACTTAATGACTCAGTTTGCTCATATATGTCGTTTGTGTTGGCAATGTTATTCTGACTAAGATCAAAACTTTATCCTAACAATAAGCAATGGGTTGGTAAAGAAATGAAACACTGCATTAATTAAAAAAGGCATTTATTGAAGGTGCAAAAGACGTGTAAATGAACTGAGGAATGAACTGAAGATTAAAACAAGGGTAGCCAATCTCCGATAATAAAGATAGAATGGAGGATATAACTTAATATTATGATGAGAAAACAGGTTTCAGCTCAAGTGCAGTGTTCAGATCCTATTTCCTTTGTGGCTAGTTAAATGATTTTTATGCAAGGGTTAATGTGATAAGCTCTGAGAAGGACTGGGATTTGAGTAATGATGTTAATGCTCCCATGCATATTAGTGTGGACGAGCGAAAGGTTGTTTCCATTCTTTCTAGGTTTAAGCCAGGGAAAGGTCCAGGCCCAGATGGTCTGAAAGCCATATATTGAAGGAGTGTTCAGCTGAATAAGGTGGAATGGTGGCTCAGTTCTTCCAGTGGTCATTAGACACTGTATGTTTTCCAAAAGCATGGAAAGAGACAATGATAATTCCTGTTCCTAAAAAATCTAATGCGAAAGAGATGGAGAATTTTAGACCTGTGGAACTTACATCGGTTCTCTGTAAATGCATGGAGAGGGTGGTAGTAGGGGAGCTCTCTGTTAATGTAGGTCAGTGTTTAGACCCGCTTCAGTTTGTCTACAAGTCAAAACGGGGAGTTAAAGATGCTTGTTTAACTCTTTTAAATACTGTCACCAGATATTGGGATGTTCCTAACTCGCTTGTTAGGATTTTATTCATGGATTTTACATCTGCCTTAAACACAGTTAATATTAATCTATTGTTGGCCAATTTTTGAGTCCATGGTTGGTTGGTTCCAGGACAGTTCCCTAAAGCTGAACATAAATTAGACAAAAGAGCTGTGTGTGTGTGGGGGGGTTGTCCATCCAAAATGTCTTCTTCACTTTCTGAACCATTTAGGTTAGGGGGACAGGAAGTGGAACAGGTTAAATCCTTTATGTATTTGGGCACTGTGATTGACAGGCACCTGTCATTTGCACAACATGTGAATGGTGTCTACAAGAAAGCTAATCAGCGTTTATTTCTTCTAAGGCAGCTAAAAGATTTAATGTTAGACAGGACATTATGACTATAGTGTATTGGTCACTTGTGGAATCAGTCATGACCTTTGATATTGTTTCTTGGTATAGCCGTCTTTTAGCTGGAAATAAGAAAAAAATATCAAGAATTATTAAAGGGGACAGAGAATGAAAAAACATTTTTACCTGGTCTTTGTTGAATAATGGTAGTCTACCCGCATTCACGAACATACAAAAAGTGTTAGACCTGCTAAACATCCCAGTCTCATAGAAATTCATCTTTTAGAAATGTCAGCCAGAAAACAGCCCAATATGAAAAACTGATGCTTATGACAACACAGGCATCTCACTGCCCCTACACTTTAAAATAATTGGCTACATTTTTTAAGTGGCAGCAAAGTCAGCCAATCAGTAATGAGATTGCAAGTTACGCCAGTCTCATAACACTGTGTTCAGCACAAACTGGGCTACAATATTATATAATCAACATGTATGTACATGTTTGTATTTTTAAGAGAAAAATGTTTATGCGTGGTTTTTGAAAAAGCAAAATATTTAAGTCACTGATATAAGTCCACAAAACTCATTCTAAACATGGACTTTTCTAAACAAGATCAAGTAGTCTAGAGTTTTTTCTTCAAAATTATGTGAAAATCATTCCGCCTACTCATTCACATAAAACAATATATTGATTTACAATTTCTAAGACACTTTTGCTTGGGAAAGACCGTATGCGTGGAGGCGGGAAAGCTCCTGAATAATCAGTGATTGACAGCTGAGAAACAAAAGAGTTGAATAATGAGCCACATAATGAGCCTTGTAGGAATGTGACTTTCTCTGTAGTAAAACAGACCTGCCAACCTTGGAATTTTTTTTTTGAGTACAGTAGCATTGGCCGAAAGGACAGAACACGGGTTTTTAACATATAATTTAACACATGCACGCACACACCTCTTGGTAACTTTCAAGGTAACATGCTGCACATCGCACTCACTTTTTTCCCCATCCTGCTATAATCTGCTTTAAAAATAATTATAAATGTGAATAAAATCATGTTTAACAAAATTTGCTATACATGGTGATTAATAACATTAATGTTAAATACTGTATTCTCCAAAGTTTAGCATGTCTGCAAAACACTGTTAAAGTGATATTCCTGTTAAATAGTGGGAGATGGTTAACCCACAAATGACATTCTGTTATCATTTACTCAACCTCATATTGTGTCTAACCTTCATGATTTCTTTCTTGAGTGAAACACACACAAAAAAATTTGAGAAAAAAATTGTTGTTTTTCCCTGACTAGCAAAAAAATACAATGGAGAGCAGTGGGGACCATATACTGTTTGGTTACCAACACTCTTCAAAATAACTCGTGTATCACACAATAAAGAAAATATAAATGTTTGGATGGTCTATTCTGTTATGTAAACTATAACTGAATTAAATTATTAAGTAGACTATCCCTTTAAGACAGTATTTTAGAGTTAAAGGAACAGTATGTAAGAAATTTATATCAATTAATCATTAAATGGTCCTGATATGTCACTAGACATTAAGAAATCATTTTCATTTCAAATACTTATATCACTGACAACAGCGTTCCAGCCAGGATATTGTCATTTAAAAAGTGGAGTTGCAGCCCTCAACTGATGTTTATGTTGTCGTTTGGTATATTGGCCACCAGCTGTGCGATTGCAGTACCAGTTTTAGCCACGCGTTTTGTGATTGCAATACCAGTTTTGGCCACAATCCTACATACTGTTCCTTTAACACTGCTTTAAATTCAACCATAACTGTGACAGTAGTGCTGTTTACTGTATGTCTGTCTGTAATTTATTGTAGCTTTGTTTACAGTACAGTACAGTACGGCATAGGCACCTATCACGTGGGTGCTCGAGACACAAGATAATCTCCATGTTTAAAACTTTATTTGATGTGGTTTGTATATGACGTTTTATTTTATTGACAATTATCAAGAGCGCGTTATTTCAGAACGCATTTAATCCGCTTCACTCGGATGTCAGGTGGATTCCCTTCACTGCGAGTGAACTTTGCGTTTTTATTTGACTAAAACTGGATGCTCTCCCCATGGTAAAATCATTGTACTTTTTCGTAAGCGCTCAATTATAAAATATGCTAATTTACAAATCATAAGTAATGTTAGCACATCTTGCTGTCAAGTGCACGTTATGAAACGGAGCCTGCGAGACCGTCGACTTCACAGGATTAAGCTAAATCATTATTTCAACTTTGCACATCCACCATGACCAGTTTACCTTAGGGTGTCAGACGTCTTGACTCTCCGTTGAAATAGATTGTCAGAAACTGCGGGTGGAGGAAGGAGATCACACAAGATTTTGTGGTTCCGTCGATAGCAGACACTTGTTACTGATTGGCCAAATGACTTGTCAATCATCCCTACTTCTATTTGGTGGATGAGCCAAGTGCTATGATTGGACATATTCTTATTTTGTCTGTTGCTTCTTTTGAGTACTTTGCGAGACAGAGGCGTCATCAGGTTTTTGCGTAGTTTAGTGTGACAAATCGTACCACCGTACTTTGAGGTCAAAATGAGTACCTGCTACGCAAAATGCGTACAGGTTGGCAGGTCTGGTAAAACCATGAAAAGGTTTACTTTTCAATGTAATGTAAATACACACACACACACACACACACACACACACACACACACACACACACACACACACACATTATATATATTTCTATTGAAATATTTTCTATTAATTTCACAATTATAAGTTACCTTTTAAAAACATAGTAGCCTAATCATGGTAAAGGTACTGTTTGGCCATCGTAAAATGAACACAGGTTTAGTGTTTGGTTGACCAGCGAGAGGTTTACTTTTGTGCAGTAAAAAGCTCAAAAGAACAACTGCCTTTCGTTGTCTGGACTCTTATTTGTGTTTTTGTAATCATTATAGTAGAAACACAACAAGGGACACGCGTGATAAACTTATAAATGTTTGTTTACAGCCGCCGCCATTACCTCACTGATTGATCATGAAAGCAGTGAATGTGTGCACATGCGAGTGATCCTGTGTTTAATAAACTTGCTGTGCGGAGATATGCGCTTAGATGCAACTAAATAAGGATTGTACTGTTTGCAATCGCGTATTTTATAAGAATACCAAAAAGCCTGTTGAGTTTCCTGACTCGTGGATTTGTGTATGTGCGTTCCCATTGCGTGATGTGTTTGACAGAAGAACAAAGAAAACACTCGCGTCTGGAGATACTGACACACATATACGCAAGTAAATAAGGATTTAGATGTCATGTTTGATGCACTCAGATGAAACAATTCAGTATAACAAGGAATAGAGAGACTGGGTTGAGGATTGCGTATCTATTGACTGCAGGAGGCACGAGTAATGCATATGGATGTTTCTGCTCGTTCACTTCAATGGCGCGGGGGTGTTGCGATCTCATCTCATTACAGATAATGAGGTAACAAAAGAAAGACGGTACATCTCCTCTTTCTCATACAGTTTACACCAAATGACAATATCTGTTTTCGATCTCACTTACATCATTTAAAAGTAGACATTCCAAGCATTATGTAGACATTTATCTTTTGTTTTTATGACAAGTATTAGTTAAGTTACAGTTAATTTTTCTGACGCGTTTCTGAAAGGACTTCACTGAGAGAGAGAGAACAAAACGCGCATCATGTTTATTTTCTTAATTTTGCGAAAAGCACAACATTCTGTTTTTATTGGGAGTGGACAGAAAAAAACTAGACACTTTAACGTATACATCATATCTGTATGTCAAAAATCAGCAGAGTAAAGTCTCTTCGCGGAGTGATTGAAAAATAAAGAGTTTGTGGCGCCCGCGCTGCAGTCGACCCCAGAGTGTTAAATGTGGTCTCAGAGGTATTATTTTTTTCCAAATTAGGTATTATTTTTTCAGACTATCAGGTGTCCTATTCTGATTGAAATTCTATCTGCATTCCCGTTAGTTCGTTTAAATATAGGCTTTAGCATATCTGGGCACATAATCAAAGATCTTTCATCTCTGGGATGTGATCAAAGCCTGGAGTGGAGCCAAATCACGTTCCTCTCTCCACTGTAAGCGTTCTGTCATCACTACACACCGTATCCACTCCGGGTTTTCTGACTGTATCACGTTAAGCTGAGGTAAAACTTTATTTCAGCTAGCATGGTCAAACTTATAATGCAGGAAGGCTCCGATGTTTTGAAAATCGATAAAGGTGTAAAAGACCAATGGAGATTGACTTGGCGTAGCGAAATGATGAAGATTGGCAAGCCAGGTAACTTGCGTGTCTTTGCACAGTATGAATAACGTTAGGGGTCCTGTATTTTGGGGGTAAATGATTTCTCACGTACATGATCATCCGGGTCACGTTTTTTAATGCTAGTCTGATCTAGCCAGTGGCTGATACAACGGGTTTGTTAAACTCGTGGGTAAACTTCATGGCGCCACAAGAACCAAGAGGCAGATGACATCCAAATCCCATGAGAGGGATTCGAGGAATCATAAAAGGGGACTGCTTCCGAAATGTTCTCGCGGGACTTTGATGTCATCCACCTGTCGGTTCTTGCAGTTGCATTTGCGTGTGGTCACAAAAACGTAACATTTGTACATATATTTAAGCCTCACAGTTAAAAATAAGTGACTTTAAGCCATTCAAACACAAACAACAGTGCTAAATGCGTCCAGTGTTTCTGTGTCAGAGGAGCACGCAAGCCGCCATTCGTTTCTCTTTGAGCTTGTGTTGTGAGTATCTTTGCCGCTTAATTGGCCTTAAATAACACATATGCCTCAAAAATCCCGTCTTTGCAAATATCCTCATATAAACACGACCATTTAGGTCTTAGGAGAAAGTAAACAGCAGAAACATTGCGCATAAAATAGCACATCAGCGCTGCCTCTATTGTAACATAATATTTTGTTGATAAAGTCATTAAATTTACAACTGTCACTATAGTTACAGACATTCTGTGCGAATTGTACACGAGTTTGACTCGAGTTACTCGTTCAGGGTTTATATTCATACATAATGTTACTGTATTAGAGCTGTGACTGCAAGCTGTTGTGTGAACAGAACAGACCCTGGATTATTTGTTTATGTGTACTGAATAATATGAAATGAAAAAGTTGTTTTTGTTCACATTAGTAAATGCATTATATAACATGAACAAACAATGAAAAATATAGAGTATGAAGGTAGTTCATGGTGCAGTCCCTAATGTTTACAGTTTCAACTTTGATTTAAAAAATTATTAGTAAATGCTAAAATAAATACATTTACAATTAATAAATAATTAAGATTCATTAAAGGTGGTGATATTCATGTTTTCTTTTTATATAGTGAGTTATTAGCTGTTTCGCCTTAATCTGAAATTCCCTGCAAACTACAGCTACCTATATATGCCACAGGAGACTTCAATATGGAATTTATGGCAAAAAAATCTCCCCTTTAAAATACTATTGGTCTCGCCTACATAAAGTGTTAGTTAAAGGAATATGACTTGGCCTGAAAAACATTTCACTTTAATCCATGAGTCTTTATTTTTTTTTGTATGTTATGTCAAAATCTGTGTAAATAATAGAAAGATCGCTGATTAACACTTGCAATTCAGTGTCGTGATGGTTTTAAAAAATATTCTAAAGGTAGTAAAAAAGGAATTAAAAAGTAGTAAATTTAATTTAAGGATTGCTGTTTATACCCTGGAGTCCTACTACAATTCAATGTAAAACCATAAACAGCGCCACCACACACACAAACCTCTTTCAACATTATTAATGAGACTTCGCTCGCTCTACAGATCCACTCGTAACCGGTTGATCTGCACGAGAACTGACCCGAGATTATCACTCAGAGCCGGGAAACATTGCAGACTCGAGAGTCATGCGGATCTGCTCTGACTCTAGAATCTCTCAACTCTTAACCGGCTGATCCGTAACCGCTGATCCGTGTGAATTGTCTCTCGAATCAGAGCCGAAAGCACTGCAGATTCGCAGATCTGCCGGAAACATTGCAGACTCGAGACTGCCGGTTAGTGGATCTGTAGAGCGAGTGAAGTCTCATGAGTCCCATGGTCTACGAGTCTGCAATGTTTCCGGCTCTGAGAATCTCGAGTCGCGTGGATCAGCCGGTTATAAGTGGGTCTGTACTGAGTTTTTTTGGGGATTTAGCAATACTGACTCAAAGTGACTCACACAACCCGGATCACTTTAGTGAGTGACTCACAGTAACCCGGATCCTTAAAAGGAATCGAGTTTGCCAGGCCTAAATGATTGTATGTGGGGTTGTTTTGTAACATCTTAAAGATGTTTGTTTTAAAATGAATTGTTCATTGTGGATTGTATGTATGTATTGTTATGTTGTTTTGTACGAGAACCTTTTAACCAAAGAAAAATTTCTATCATTGCTTATAAACAATGAAGTTTCTCTGAACTCTGGACAGCTTGGGGATGAGTAAATCAGGGGTTTAATAAAGCAATAAACTGTCATGATTTCGTTTTTTCTGGCTGCTGTGCTTTTGTTTCCCTGTGTTTGTGTTTTGTGTTGACAGCTTCACACGTGCGCGTCTCTCACATGGGTGTCATCAGTGTGATTTCCTGCACGTGCGTCACTTCACAGCTGCTGCTCATTTTGATGGCCATCGGTTTGGTATTTAATCCCTGCGTGTTTTGTGTCTCGTTGCAAGTTCGTCTTTGTATGTACTCGTTGGTTTATAGTGCTTCTAGATTCTAGTTTTGTCTTGTCCTGTCGTGTATTGCCAGTTGTTCTAGTCTGTTTATAGTTATTTTCCCCCTGTTAATCTGTGCTCTCTGCTACCTGGAGGAATTGGATTACCACCACTGATATCATCTGCTGTCCTCTGCTTTCTCCCACGCTCTATAGACTGCCGATCTCTCCATCTCGGTGCAGAGGATTCAAGCTGCGGCTTTGCTGCTGTCTAGCTGGGCAGACCTTCGTTTCAGGAGCTGTCCAGCTTTCCGCTCTCCAGCACTCAGTACCTCTAATGCTCTCTCTCTCTCTCTGCCCGCCTCAGGATTACTCCTCTCGCCTGCCGAGTGTGGCGTTCAGCCCGGACGAGTGGAGGATCCCACTCTGTCTTCAGTATTTGACTCTTTCTTCTCTCCCGCCATCCGTTGAGGTGTGGCTGAAGCCCGGGCGTGTGTGGTTCTCTCTCCGACCCAGTGTGTGTGTCTTCATCGCCTTCTCGCTGTCTGCCTCGGTGTGGCCCTGTTGCCCAGACGTGCTGCTGATTCATTATATTATTTAATAAAGCTTTTCTGTTCATCTGCACTGGGATCTCTCTGTGTTTTCTGCCTCACAGAAACCCCAAGAAACAGTGGGTTACCAGTGCATTTTATAACAGCTAAGGGGCGTTGTTAGGCACGACTCGAAGCGGAGTGCCTAAAACCCCCTTAGCTGTTATAAAATGCACTGTAACCTCACTGCTTCGAGGGGTTTATTGCGTTCATAAAACGGTTACTTCATATGCATAACGTTAGCGGGATTTTATAAAGTAAAACACAAATAAGTTGTAATTATATTAGTACAAATATTACTCTTCCGCCAAACAAAGTAGTTCCTCAGAATCAAGTGTGACTGAAACAGAGCGCAGTTGCTAACCAACACAGTTGCAGCAAAGACACAATGAAAATATGATTTAAGACTGTGGTGTTTATTTTATAAATTACCATTCATCTTACTTTACATTAACATTTATATTGTGCAACTGTTGAAGTGATGATCAAATATGCTTGGAAGCATGCTGAACTCTTTCCCCGTCAGCGTTTTTTTTTTAAGTTCCCACCCAGTTTTAGTTTAATGCTTTGCAGAAAAATTATCTTCTTTAAATAAACATAAAATATCAAATGAAAGAACAGACCAGTGATACTTTTGTAATGTGGTCTGAACAGTGAGGTTACCGGTGTATTTTATCACGGCTTAGAACTCGTTTCAACCAATCAAAATGAAGAACCAGAACTGCCCGTTTTATAATATCATTTTTGGCTAAACTATCGCTTTAAATATAGCAGGATCACAAGTGATGATTGACCATTCATAATACTGTTAAGATTAATAAGTGAATAGAGAACAGACAAAGTACATGCTGTCGCTAACAACTACACAACCTGCCCTGGTCATGCTATACTGATATTAATAGATGGCCATGCTATACTATTAATAGATAGTATTTAAAAATAATAATAATAATACAACTTATTTGGTTATAAAATGTACGCCTCCAGTACTACTCCTACAAAACATGATCTGTAGTTTTATTAAACTTGGAAATGTGTGTGCCATGACGTGAAACTTTTTGGGATGAACTTCGGATTCCAGTCTCCCACTTTCAGAGGTGGGTAGTAACGAATTACATTTACTCCGTTACATTTACTTGTGTAATTTTTTTGGGAAACTAGTACTTTTAGAGTCAATTTAAAAATGGGTACTTTTTACTCTTACTCAAGTATATTTCTAGTGAAAAAACTGTACTTTTACTTCGCTACATTCGGTGGCGTTACTGCACTACTGTCGCATAATTAATGAATATATATTTTTTAAGTTTATATGACTTGGTCGAAAGTCTCGCGAGACGTTAGAGAGGCTGCATGCGTTGCGAGAGGTGGCTACGTATCACCCTTTAGTGCGCGTAGATGAAAGGAGATGACTGAAGCGGAGGATGACCTATGCAATCTATCGGAGGCAGATTACGCGTGGCCTCAAGTTCGGTCTATGTTTACACTACAAAAGGTGAAAAAGAATAGTTTTATAATGCGATGCATGCGTTGTGCACCAAAACGAACTGACACCTCAACGTAAAGGAATTCAAGTTCCAACCTGAAACAACACGGGTAAGTGTCACAGTTGGCCATTTGGTAACCATGGGCACTTTAACCTTATTATAATACTATGTCACACACTGTCCGAGTGTTTTTATCATATGCGCTCTTGTGCAAGCAATGAAAATTAGTCTAACCTTACAAACAACACTCACATCTGCACATTTCCATATCATTTCCCCACAAAGCTAGACAAATTGAACAGCATAATGTTACGTCTTGCATTAATAATATGGAAGAACCGGGGCAAAAGTAACACGGGACGAAAGTAACAAAGCGATTTTCTCAGAGGACTGATAACATTTGCATCCCAAACAGCATCTTAACAACCCTTGACAGAGCTGACAAATTTGCGTTATTTACTCCGCGTGTAGATCCAGAAAGGTGTTTTCAACCATAAGTAAATTCCAAAAGCGGTCATTGTTTTCTTATAACGCGTTGTGTTTCTCGTTTCATCAATCTACAGGTTATTTAGTTTAGTTTGACTTCAAGAGTTTTTCAAAATAAAAGTGTCAGGACTCTGCCTTGAAGTCTTGTTAAATTTGTATTTTGTCATGGTGGCAGAGTTCTGGCAGTCCCTGGCCTTGTGTGGAGGTTCATGCCTAGTTTTTGTGTTTGGCATGTCCCTCCGATGTCTTGTCTTTTGTCCCTGCCCCCTCGTTCTCCTGCTTATTGGTAATCATTAGTTTATTCCCATCACCTGTTCCCGCTCGTTATCTTGTTTTGTTTTCTTATTTAATGTCAGTGTATCTTTAGTTCTGTGCAGGATCATTGTGTTGTGTGCTCGTGTTTCGTGTGCATTCTAGTCAAGCTATCTAGTCATAGTCATAGTCATAGTCATAGTCATAGTCTCAGTGTTATCTGTCAGGTTTATGTTTCATGTTGTGCACCCCCTCGTGGGTCTTTGTTTTGTTAAGTGTAAAAATAAAAGTGTTTTCTGTTTTCCCCGACATCGTCTGCATTTGGGTTCATCTGTTCTGCTAATTCCTGACAAAAAGTAAATCGGGTTTAAATGTGAGGAGATCCTGTCGGGACGAAAGTAACACTTACTTTGTCCCATTTACAGTATATTATTTTAATTTTATTTAATTAAATTTTCATAGTGTTTAAATGGTTTAATTTAAGTT